>NC_087182.1:9031354-9331354 GCF_035594125.1 Scylla paramamosain
AAAGTTGGTTTTATTCCCGTATAATGTGATTGCCCAGCTTTTTAATGCTTCATTGCCTAACACGCTCAAAAACACTCAAAGACACTTTTCTAGTAATGTAATTTTCTTCCCTCATAAAGGTAGTTTCGCATGTAATTTGGGGTTTTGGTAACTAAGAATGTAAAAAAAACAACACTCAAAATACACGCATTTAATAAGGTTGCTCTGTTTCTTGTTTAAGAAAGTTATTCATGAGTTTCAGCATTTTGGTATATTGGAAACTTCTCCACACATACGAGTTTTTGCGTTTTTTGCCTTGTGATTCTGGTGAAACTATAAAACACTCATTATACACGTTTCTCGTTATGTTCTTTTTTTTCCCTAATATACAGTGCTTTGCATCCATTTTTGCGTTTTTTTTATGTAACAAGCTCAAAAACACACAAATTATACTTTTCTGGTAATATTATTCTATTTTTTCATTTTGGTTGGTTTGCATCAGTTTTAGCGTTTTTCTACGTAAATCTTTTAAAAGTTTAAGTAATTATCTTTAGGATTTCCATATAGAGTGACTTTCATATAATCTATCGTTTTGGTTCCTAACATGCGAAAAAACATTCAAAAGACAGGTTTCTTGTAAAGTCGTAAAATTTTCCAAAATAGGTGGCTTTGCATACACTTTATGGTTTGGTACATAACTCCGAAAAAAGGTAAAATTAACTTTTTCGATAATGTTCTTTTTTTTCACATAATTTCCCTGACTTTTGGCAGAATTTTGGCATCTTGGTACCTATGAACATCAATAACAAAAAAATAAAAATGCTATTTTTTTTATTTTTTTTATTTTTTCTCTATAAAGTGTTATTTGTAGGTTTTAACATTTTGTTACTTAAGGAACTTAAAAACATTCATAGTACACATTTCTCGTAATGTCCTTTCGTTTCCCAAATATAGGGATCTTTGCATGTATTTAAGTGTTTTTATAGGTAACATGATAAAAAACACTCAAAAACACTTGTTTTTGGTAATGTTATTCTGCTTCTCCATAAAGGAGTGTTTTGCATGCGTTTTAGCGATTTGTTATGTAAGGAGCTGAAAAACACTTCAAGGCAAGTTCTTGGTAAAAGTTCGTTTTATTCCAATGTAATATGATTGCCCAGATTTTTAGTGCTTTATTGCCTAACTCGCTCATAAACACTCAAAAGACACTTCTGGTAATGTAATTTTTTTTCCCACATAAAGTTAGTTTCGCATGGTGTTTGGGGTTTTGCTAACTAAGAATGTGAAAAAAACACTCAAAATACACGCATTTGGTAATGTTTTGTTTCTCAATTAAGATTGTTATTCATGAGTTTCAGCATTTTGGTATCTGAGAAACTTCTTTATATACACAAGTTTTTGCGTTTTTTACCTTGTGGTTCTTGTTAACCACAAGTTCTTTTGCCGGAAAAAAAATAAGACACTCATTATACACGTTTCTCGTAATGTCCTTTTCTTTCCCAATAGGGAGTGCTTTGCATCCATTTTCCCGTTTTTTGTTGGTAACAAGCTTAAAAACACTCAAAATATACCTTTTTGGTAATGTTATTCTATTTCTTCATATTGAGAATATTATCAAAAAAGGTAATTTTAGCTTTTTTTTGGAATGTTATGTACCAAACTCTAAAGTGAATGCAACGCCACCTACATGAGGAAATTAAACGACTTCACGAGAAACCTTACTTTTGAGTGTTTTTCAGTATGTTAGGCACCAAAACGATAATAACATGGAAGTCACTCAATATGGGAATCCAAAACAAAATTACTGAAAACGTGTCTTTTCAGTTTTTTACGTAGAAAAACGCAAAAAAAAAAAGGATGCAAACCAACCAATATGAAGAAATAGAATAACATTACCAAAAATTTATAATTTGAATGTT
The DNA here is from genome assembly GCF_035594125.1 of Scylla paramamosain. NCBI lineage: Eukaryota > Metazoa > Arthropoda > Malacostraca > Decapoda > Portunidae > Scylla > Scylla paramamosain. The sequence goes on from NC_087182.1 coordinate 9,033,253, forward strand.
TTTGAGCTTGTTACCTAAAAAAAAATGCAAAAATGGATGCAAAGTATTGCAAAACAAAAGGACATTCTGAGAAACGTGGTTCCACAAGAACCAAAAGGCAAAAAACGCAAAAACTCGTGTACCTAGAGAAGTTTCTTAGATACCAAAATAATGAAACTCATGAATAACACTTTTAGTTAAAAAACAGAATTACCTTACAAAATGTGTGTACTTTGAGTGTTTTTCACATTCTTAGTTACGAAAATCCCAAATTACATGCGAAACTAGCTTTATGTGGGCAATAAATGTCATTACCATAAAAGTGTCTTTTGAGTGTTTTTGAGCGTTATATGCAACAAAGCACTAAAAAGCAGAACAATCACATTACATTGGAATAAACCAAATTTTACGAAGAATAGAAAAAAAAAAGTTTCCCAAATGAGTGTATTTTGGGTGTTTTTCACATTCTTAGTTACCAAAACCCCAAATTGCATGCGAAATATTGTGGGATAAAAATATGGGAAAAAAATGACATTAACATTAAAAAGTTTTTTTTTTTTGTGTGTTTTTGAGCGTGTTGGGAAATAAAGCACTAAAAAGCAGGGCAATCACATTACATAGGGATAAAACCAATTTTATCAAGAATTTCCCCTTAAGAATTTTTGAGCTCCTTACATAGAAAAACGCTAAAACGAATGCAAAACACCATTTATGGAGAAAGCTAATAACATTACCAATAACACGTATTTTGAGTGTTTTTGATCATGTTACTTATAAAAACACTTAAATACATGTTTGGGAAACGAAAAAAAAAAAAACGTTACGAGAAACGTGTATTACGAGTGTTTTTAAGATTCTTAAGTACCAAAAAGCTAAAAGCCACAAATAACACTCTTTATAGAGGAAAAAAAAAATTTTTTAAATAGAAAAATAACAATTTTTTTTTTTTGTTATTCATATTCATAGGTACTGAGATGCGGAAAGTCTGGCAAAATTCAGGAAAATTATGTGGAAAAAAGATCATTATAAAAAAAATTAATTTTAGCTTTTTTTTCGGTCTGTTATGTACCAAACCCTAAAGTGCATCCAAAGCCATCTATATGGGGAAATTACACGACTTTACCAGAAACCTCTCTTTTGAGTGTTTTCTTTTTTTAGCATGTTAGGAATCAAAAGGATAAATAATATGGAAGTCACTCAATATGGGAATGCAAAACAAAATTACTGAAAACGTGTCTTTTCCGTCTTGTACGTAGAAAAACGCTAAAACGGATGGAAACCAACTAATATGAAGAAATAGGTATATTTTGAGTGTTTTTGAGCCTGTTAACCACAAAAAACGCTAAAATGGATGCAAAGCACTCTATATTGGGAAACAAAAGGACATTACGATAAACGTGTATAGTGAGTGTTTTATGGTTTCACAAGAACCACAAGGCAAAAAACGCAAAAACTCGTATATTTGGATAAGTTTCTTAGATACCAAAATGCTGAAACTCATGAATAACACTCTTAATTGAGAAACAGAACAACCTTACTAAATGCTTGTATTTTGAGTGCTTTTCACATTCTTAGTTACCAAAACCCCAAATTGCATGCGTAACCACCTTTATGTGAGAAAAAAATGACATTACCAGAAAAGTGTCTTCTAAGTGTTTTTGAGCGTGATAGGCAGTAAAGCACTAAAAAGAAGGGCAATCACATTACATGGGAATAAAACCAATGTTTACCAAGAACTTGCCTTTAAATGTTTTTGAGCTCCTTATATACAAAAACGCTAAAACGCATGCAAAACACACTTTATGAAGAAACAGAATAACATTACAAAAAACATGTATTTTCAGTGTTTTTCATCATATTACCAATAAAACGCTTAAATACATGCTAAGAACCCTATTTGTGGGAAACAAAAGGACATTACAGGAAACGTGTATTATGAGTGTTTTTAAATTCATTAAATACCAAAAACCTAAAAGCCACAAATAACTCTCTATTGAGAAAAAAATAAATAAATAAATACGATATTTTTTTTCTTTCTTATTCATCTTCACAGGTACCGAGATGCCAAAATTCGGGCAAAATTCATGAAATTTTGTGAAATAAGAACATTATCAAAAAAGTTAATTTTAGCTTTTTTTTCGACTGTTATGTAGCAAAGTGCATGCAAAACCACCTCTATAGGGAAATCAAACGTCTTTGCCAGAAAACTGTCTTGAGTGTTTTTCAGCATGTTAGTCACCAAAACGATAAATAACATGGATGTCACTTTATATGGGAATCTAAAACAAAATTACTGAAAACGTGTCTTTTCGGTGTTTTACGTAGAAACGCTAAAACGGATGGAAACCAACTAATATGAAAAAAAAAAAAATAGAATAACATTACCAAAAATGTATATTTTGAGTGTTTTTGAGCTTGTTACCTACAAAAAAGGTGAAAATGGATGCAAACCACTCCCTATTGGGAATTAAAAGGACATTACGAGAAACGTGTATTATGAGTGTCTTATTATTTTCGAGCAAAAGAACTTGTGGGTTACAAGAACCACATGGCAAAAAACGCAAAAACTCGTGTATATAAAGAAGTTTCTTAGATACCAAAATGCTGAAACTCATGAATAACAATCTTAATTGAGAACCAGAACAACCTTATCAAAAGCGTGTATTTTCAGTGTTTTTCACATTCTTAGCAAAATCCCAAATAGCATGCAAAACTAGCTTTATGTGGGAAAAAAATGACATTATCAGAAGTGTCTTTTGAGTGTTTTTGAGCGTGTTAGGCAATAAAGCACTAAAAAGCAGGGCAATCACATTACATGGGAATAAAACCAACTTTGACCAAGAACTTGCCATTATATGTTTTTGAGCTCCTTACATACCAAAACGCTAAAACGTATGCAAAACACTCTTTTATGGAGAAGCAGAAAAAAATTACAAAAAACATGTGTTTTAAGTGTTTTTGATCATGTTACCTATAAAAACGCTTAAATACATGCAAAGAATCCTATCTTTGGGAAACGAAAGGACATTAAGAGAAACGTGTATTATGACTGTTTTTAAGTTCCTTAAGTACCAAAACGTTAAAACCCACAAATAACACTCTTTAAAGAGAAAAAAAAAATTAAAATATTGCATTATTTTTTTGTATTGATTTATATAAGTACCGAGATGCCAAAATTCTCCCAAAATTCAGGGAATTTATGTGGAGAAAAGAACATTATCAGAAAAGTTAATTATAGCTTTTTTTTAGGATTGTTATTTACCAAACCCTAAAGTGCTTGCAAAAGCCACCTATATGAGGAAATTAAACGACTTTACCAGAAACCTGTCTTTTCAGGGTGTTTTTCAGCATGTTAGGCACCAAACCGATAAATAATATAGAAGTCAGTCAATATGTGAATCCAAAACAAAATTACTGAAAACGTGTCTTTTCAGTGTTTTACGTAGAAAAAACGCTAAAACGGATGGAAAGCAACGAACATGAAGAAATAGAATAACATTACCAAAAAGTGTTTTTGAGCTTTTTGCCTACAAAAAACGCGAAAATGGATGTAAAAGCACTCTATATTGGGAAGCAAAAGGATATTTAGAGAAACGTGTATAATGATTGTTTTAAAGTTTCACAAGAACCACAAAACGAAAAAACGCAAAAACTCGTGTATAAAGAGAAGTTTCTTACATACCAAAATGCTAAAACCAAAATGCTGAAACTCATGAATAACATTCCTTATTGAGAAACAGAACAACCTTACTAAATGGGTGTATTTTAAGAGCTTTTCACATTCTTAGTTACCAAAACCTCAAATTAAATGCGATACCAGCTTTATGTGAGAAAAAAATAACATTACAAGAAAAATGTCTTTTGAGTGTTTTTGAGCCTGATAGGCAATAAAGCACTAAAAAGCAGGGCAATCACATTACATTTGAATAAGACCAATTTTTATCAAGAACTTGCCTTTAAATGTTTTTGAGCTCCTTATATACTAAACCGTTAAAACGCATGCAAAACAAACTTTATGGGGAAACAGAATAAAATTACCAAAAACATGTATTTTGAGTGTTTTTGATCATGTTATCTATAAAAATGCTTAAATACATGAAAAGAACCTTATCTTTGGGAAACAAAAGGACATTACGAGAAACGTATATTATGAGTGTTTTTAAGTTTGTTAAGTACCAAAAACCTAAAACCCACTCTTTATTTAGAAAATAAATAAATAAATAAATAAATTAAAAAATAGGAATTTTTTTTTGTTATTCATCTACATAGGTACCGAAATGCCAAAATTCTGGGAAAATTCAAGACAATTATATGATGAGATAATATTAACAAAAAAATTGATTTTAGCTTTTTTTTCGGACTGTCATGTACCAAACCCTAAACTGCATGCAAAACCTTTTATATAAGGAAATTAAACGACCTTACCAGAAATCTGTCTTTTGAGTGTTTTTTAGCATGTTAGGCACCAAAATGATAAATAATAAGGAACTCAGTTTATATGGGAATCCAAAACAAAATTACTGAAAACGTGTCTTCCCAGTGTTTTACGTAGAAAAAACTTTAAAATAGATGCAAACCAACCAATATCAAGAAATAGAAAAAACATTACCAAAAAGGTATATTTTGAGTGTTTTTGAGCTTGTTACCTACAAAAAAACGCTAAAATTGATACAAAGAACTCTATATTGCAAAACAAAGGGACATTGCAAGAAAATTGTATAATGAGTGTATTATAGTTCAACAGAACAACAAGGCAAAAAACGCAAAAACTCGTTTATATGGAGAAGTTTCCTAGATACCAAAATGATGAAACTCATGAATAACACTCTTAATTAAGAAACAGAACAACCTTACCAAATTCGTATATTTTGAGTGTTTTTCATATTCTTAGTTACCAAAAACCAAAATTTCATGCGAAACCAGAATTATGTGGGAAAACATGACATTTCTAGAAAAATGTCTTTTGAGTATTTTTGAGCGTGATAGGCAATAAAGCGCTAAAAAGCAGGCAATCACTTTTCATTGGAATAAAACCAATTTTTACCAAAAACTTGCCTTTAAATGTTTTTGAGTTCCTTATATACCAAAACGCTAAAACGCATGCAAAACAAACTTTATGGGGAAACAGAATAACATTACCAATAACATGTAATTTGGGTGTTTTTTTATCATGTTATCTATAAAAACGCTTAAATACATGCAAAGATCATTATGTTTGGGAAACAAAAGGACATTACGAGAAACGTGTATTATGAGTATTTTTTTTTAAGTTCCTTAAGTACCAAAAAGCTAAAACACACAAATAACACTTTATTTAGATTTTTTTTTTTTCATCTTCATATGTACCGAGATGCCAAAATTCTGGTAAAATTTAGGAAAATTATATGAACAAAAGAATTTTATCAAAAAAGTTAATTTTAGCTTTTTTTTCGGACTGTTATGTACCAAACCCTAAAGTGCATGCAAAGCCTCCTATATGAGGAAATTAAATGACCTTACCAGAAATCTGTCTTTTGAGTGTTTTTCAGCATGTTACTCAGCATGAACTCACTTTATATGGCAATCGAAAACAAAATTACTGAAAATGTATCTTCTCAGTGTTTTATGTAGAAAAATGCAAAAACTTGTGTATATAAAGAAGTTTCTTAGATACCAAAATGCTGAAACTCATGAATAACAATCTTAATTGAGAAACAGAAACACCTTAGAAAATGCCTGTATTTTGAGTGTTTTTCATATTCCTAGTTAGCAATACCCAAAATAGCATGCGAAACTAGCTTTATGAGGGAAAAAAAAAGACATTACCAGAAGTGTCTTTTAATTATTTTTTAGCGTCTTAGGCAATGAAGTACTAAAAAGCAGGGCAATCACATTACATGTGAATAAAACCAACTTTTACCAAGAACTTGCCAATATGTGTTTTTGAGCTCCTTACATACCAAACCGGTAAAACGCATGGAAAACAAATTTTATGGAGAAACAGAATAACATTACTAAAAACATGTATTTTAAGTGTTTTTGATAATGTTATAAAAAAAAACGCTTAAATACATGCAAAGAACCTTATCTTTGGGAAACGTAAGGACATTACGAGAAACGTGTATTATGTGTGTTTTTAAGTTCCTTAACTACCAAAAAGCTAAAACCCACAAATAACACTCGCTATTTAGATAAAAAATAAAAAAAATAAATAAATAAATGAAAGGATTTTCTTTTCTTTTTTTTTTTTTGTTATTCTCCTTCATAGGTACCGAGATGCCAGAATTCTGGGAAAAAAATTAGAGCAATTATATGATAAGAGAATATTATCAAAAAAAGTTGATATTAGCTTTTTTTCGGACTGTTATATACCAAACACTAAAGTGCATGCAAAGCCTCCCATATGAGGAAGTTAAACGACCTTACCAGAAATCTGTGTTTTGAGTGTTTTTCAGCATGTTAGGCACCAAAACGATAAATAATAAGGAACTCACTCTATATGGCAAACCAAAACAAAATTACTGAAAACGTGTCTTCTCAGTGTTTTACGTAGAAAAACCCTAAAACGGATGCAAACCAACCAATATCAAGAAGTAGAAAAACATTACCAAAAAGGTATATTTTTGAGTGTTCTTGAGCTTGTTACCTACAAAAAAAAAACGCGAAAATTGATACAAAGCACTCTATATTGGAAAACAATAGTTCAAAAGAACCACAAGGAAAATAACGCAGAAACTCGTGTATATGGAGAAGTTTCCTAGATACCAAAATGCTGAAACTCATGAATAACACTCTTAATTGAGAAACAGAACAACTTTACTAAATGCGTGTATTTTGAGTGCTTTTCACATTTTTAGTTACCAAAATCCCGAATTGCATGCGAAACCAACTTTATGTGGAAAAAAAATGACATTACCAGAAAAGTGTCTTTTGAGTGTTTTTGAGCGTGGTAGGCAATAAAGCACTAAAAAGCAGGGCAATCACTTTACATGACAATAAAATCTAATTTTACCAAGAACTTGCCTTTAAGTGTTTTGAGCTCCTTATATACCAAAACGCTAAAACGCATGCAAAACACACTTTATGGAGAAAGAGAATAGCATTACCAAAAACATATATTTTGAGTGTTTATGATCATGTTACCAATAAAAACACTTAAATACATGCAAAGAACCCTATCTTTGGAAAATGAAAGAACATTGCGAGAAATGTGTATTATGAGTGTTTTTAAGATCATTTTTTAGCAAAAAGCTAAAAGCCACAAATAACACTCTTTATTGAAAAAAAAAAATAAATGAATGAATAAAAAAATACGATATTTTTTTCTTTCTTTTTCATTTTCACAGGTACCGAAATGCCAAAATTTGGGCAAAATTCAGGAAATTATGAGTCAATTATAAAAAAAATTAATTTTAGCTTTTTTTTCATACTGTTATGTACCAAACCCTAAAGTGCATGCAAAGCCACCTATATGGGGAAATTAAATGTCTTTGCCAGAAATCTGTCTTATGAGTGTTTTTCAACTTGTTAGGCACCATAACGGTAAATAACATGCAAGTCACTCAATATGGGAATCTAAAACAAAATTAATGAAAACGTGTCTTTTCGGTGTTTTACGTAGAAAAACGCTAAAACGGATGCAAACCAACCAATAAGAAAAAATAAAATAACATTACCAAAAAGGTACATTTTGAGTGTTTTTGAGCTTGTTACAAAAAACGCGGAAATGGATGCAAAGCACTCCCTATTGGAAAACAAAACGACATTACGAGAAACGTGTGTAATGAGTGTCTTATTATTTTAGAGCAAAAGAACTTGTGATTCACAAGAACCACAAGGCAAAAAACGCAAAAACTCGTGTATATAAAGAATTTTCTTAGTTATCAAAATGCTGAAACTCATGAATAACAATATTAATTGAGAAACAGAACAACCTTACCAAATGCGTGTATTTTGAGTGTTTTTCACATTCGTAGTTAGCAAAACCCCAAATAGCACGCGAAACTATATTGGATAAAAAAATGACATTACCAGAAGTGTCTTTTGAGTGTTTTGAGCGTGTTAGGCAAAAAATCACACACACAAAAAAAAAAAAAACAGGGCAATCACATTACATGATAATAAAACCAACTTTTACCAAGAACTTGCCTTGAAGTGTTTTTGACCTCCTTGCCAACCAAAACGCTAAAACGCATGTAAAAAAAACTCCTTTATGGAGAAGCAGAATAACATTACTAAAATCATATGTTTCAAGTGTTTTTGATCATGTTACCTATAAAAACGCTTCAATACATGCAAAGAACCCTATGTTTGGGAAACGAAAGGACATGACGAAAAACGTGTATTAGGACCGTTTTTAAGTTCCTTAAGTACCAAAATATTAAAACCCACAAATAACACTCTTTATAGAGAAATAAATAAATAAATAAATAAAAATATTTTTTTTTCATATTGATTTTCATAGGTACCAAGAGGCCAAAATTCTGCCAAAATTCAGGGAATTTATGTCGAAAAAAAACATTATCAAAAAAGTTAATTATAGGTCTTTTTTCTTATTTTTATGTAACAAACTCTAAAGTGCATGCCACCTATATAAGGAAGTTAAACGACTTTACCAGAAACCTGTCTTTTCAGTGTTTTTCAGCATGTTAGGCACCAAAACGATAAATAATATGGAAGTCAGTCAATATGTGAATCCAAAACAAAATTACTGAAAACGTGTCTTTTCAGTGTTTTACGTAGAAAAACGCTAAAACGGATGGAAACCAACAAATAGGAAGAAATAGAATAACATTACAAGAAAGTGTTTTTGAGCTTTTTACCTACAAAAAACGCACAAATGGATGGAAAGCACTCTATATTGGGAAGCTAAAGGACATTACGAGAAACGTGTATAATGAGTGTTTTATAGTTTCACAAGAACCACAAGGCAAAAATCGCAAAAACTCATGTATATAGAGAAGTTTCTTACATACCAAAACGCTAAAACTCATGAATAACACTTTTAATTGAAAAACCTTACCTTACCAAATGTGTGTATTTTGAGTGTTCTTCACATTCTTAGTTACGAAAATCCCAAATTACATGCAATACTAGCTTTATGTGGGAAAAAAAATGACATTACCAGAAAAGTGTCTTTTGAGTGTTTTTGAGCGTTATATGCAACAAAACACTAAAAAGCAGAACAATCACATTACATGGGAATAAAACCAACTTTTACGAAGAACTTGCCTTTAAGTGTTTATTAACTCTTTACATACCAAAACGCTAAACGCATGCAAAACAACCTTTATTGAGAAACATAATAACATTACCAAAAAAAATGTATTTTGAGTGTTTTTGATCAGGTTACCTATAAAATCGCTTAAATACATGCAAAGAACCCTATGTTTGTGAAACGAAAGGACATTACGAAAATCGTGTATTATGAGAATTTTTAAGTTCCTTAAGTACCAAAAATCTAAAACCCACAAATAACACTCTTTATTGAGAAAAAAAAATTAAAAAATGGATTTATTTTTGTTATTCATCTTCATAGGTACCGAGATGCCAAAATTCTGAAAAAAATTCAGGAAAATTGTGTGAAAAAAAAAACAAAAAAAATAATTTTAGCTTTTTCCGGAGTTATGTACGAAACCCGGAAGTGCCTGCAAAGCCACCTATATGGGGAAATTACACGACTTTACAAGAAACGTGTCTTTGGGTGTTTTCAGCAATTTCAACAACATTACTGAAAACGTGTCTTTTCAGTTTTAGCGTAGAACGCTGAAACGGATGCAAACCAACCAATATGAAGAAATAGAATAATATTACAAAAAAGTTGAATGTTTTTGAGCTTGTTACCTACAAAAAACGCAAAAATAAATGCAAAGTAGTCTATATTGGGAAACAAAAGGATATTACAAGAAAATTGTATAATGAATGTTTTATTAGTTTTCAAGAACCATAAGGCAAAAAACGCAAAAACTCGTATATATGGAGAAGTTTCTTAGATACCAAAATGCTGAAACTCATGAATAACGCTCTTAATTGAGAAAAAGAGAACAATCTTAGGAAATGAGTGTATTTTGAGTGTTTTTTTTCCACATTCTTAGTGGTGCGACCCCAAACTACATGAGAAACTGTGGAAAAAAAATGAAATTACTAGAAAAGTGTCTTTTTAGTGTTTTTCAGCGTGTTAGGCAATAGAGCACTAAAAAGCAAGGCAATCACATTACATGGGAATATAATCAACTTTTACCAAGAACTTGCCTTTAATTTTTTTTTGAGCTACTTACATACCAAAACTCTAAAACCCATGCAAAGCACCCTTTATGGAAAAGCAGAATAATATTATCAAAAACATGTATTTTGAGTGTTTTTGAGCTTGTTACCAATAAAAACGCTTAAATACATGCAAAGAACCCTATGTTTGGGAATGAAAGGACATTACGAGGAATGTGTATTATGAGTGTTTATAAGTTCCTTAAGTACCAAAAAGCTAAAATCCACAAATAACACTCATTATAGAGAAAAAAAAATAGCATTTTTTTTTTTTAATGATCTTCATAGGTACCGAGATGCCAAAATTCTGGCAGAATTCAGGAAAATTACGTGAAAAAAGAACATTATGAAAAAGGTTAATTTTAGCATTTTTTCGGACTGTTATGTACCAAACCCTAAAGTGTATGCAAAGCTACCTATATGGGGAAATTAAACGACTTTACAAGAAACCTGTCTTTTGAGTGTTTTTTCAGCATGTTAGGCATCAAAACGATAAATAACATGGAAGTCACTCTATATGGGAATCCAAAACAAAATTACTGAAAACGTGTTTTCTGTGTTTTATGTAGAAAAACGCTAAAACGGAGGGAAACCAACCAATATGAAGAAATAGAATAACATTACCGAAAAGGTATATTTTGAGTGTTTTTGATCATGTTACCTATAAAAACGCTTAAATACATGCAAAGAACCTTATCTTTAGGAAACAAAAGGACATTACGAGAAACGAGTATTATGAGTGTTTTTACGTTCCTTAAGTACCAAAAAGCTTAAACCCACCAATTCTCTTTATAGAGAAAAAATAAATAAATAAATAAAAAATAGCTTTTATTTGTTATTGATCTTCATAAGTACCGAGATGCCAAAATTCTGGCAAAATTCAGGGAAATTATGTGAAAAAAGAACATCAAAAAAGTTAATTTTATCTTTTTTTTCAGACCGTTATGTACCAGACCCTAAAGTACATGTTGAGCCACCTAAAAGGGGATATTAAGCGACTTTACCTGAAACCTGTCTTTTGCCTGTTTTTCAGTATGTTAGGCACCAAAACAATAAATAATATGGAAGTCACTCTGTATGGGAATCCAAAACAAAATTACTGAAAACGTGTCTTTTCAGTGTTTTACGTAGAAAACGCTAAAACGAATGCAAATCAACCAATATCATGAAATAGAATAATATTACCAAAAAGGTATTTTTTGTGTTTTTGAGCGAAAATGGATGCAAATCTCTCTACATTGGGAAACAAAAGGACATTACAAGAAATATTTATAATGCGTGTTTTACAGTTTCACAAGAACCACAAGGCAAAAGAAGCAAAAACTCGTGTATATGGAGATGTTTCTAAGATACCAAAATGCTGAAATTCATGAATAACACTCTTAATTGAGAAACAGAACAATCTTACCAAATGCGTGTATTTTGAGTGTTTTTCACATTCTTAGTTACCAAAACAAGAAATTACATGCGAAACTAGCTTTATGTGGGAAATATATGACATTACCAGAAAAAAATTACAAGACTTTACCAGAAATCTGTCTATTGAGGGTTTTTCAGCAATTTCAACAATATTACTGAAAACGTGTCTTTTCAGTTATTTACGAAGAAAAATGCTAAAACGGATGGAAACCAACCAATATGAAGAAATAGAATAACATTACCAAAAAGATATATTTTGAGTGTTTTTCAGCTTATCTACAAAAAATGCTAAAATGGATGGAAAGTACTCTATATTGGGAAACAAAAGAACATTACGAGAAAGGAGAAAAAAAAAACGCAAAAACTCGTGTATATAGAGAAGTTTCTTACATAACAAAATGCTGAAATGCATGAATAACACTTTTAATTGAGAGACAGAACTACCTAACCAAATGTGTATATTTTGATTGTTTTTTTTCACATTCTTAGTTACGAAAATCCCAAATTACATGGGAAACTAGCTGTATGTGAGAAAAAAAAAAAGATATTACCAGAAAAGTGTCTTTTGAGTGTTTTTGAGCGTGATATGCAACAAAGCACTAAAAAGCAGAACAATCACATTACATGGGAATAAATCCAACTTTTACGAAAAACTTGCCTTTGTGTGTTTTTATTTTTTACTCCTTAGATACCAAAACGCTAAAACGCATGCAAAACACCCTTTATGGAGAAACATTACCAAAAACATGTATTTTGAGTGTTTTTGATCATGTTATTTATAAAAACGCTTAAATACATGCAAAGAACCTTATGTTTGGGAAACAAAAGGACATTACGAGAAACGTGTATTATGATTTTTTTTAAGTTCCTTAAGTACCAAAAAAAACTAAAAACCCACAAATAACACTCTTTATAGAGAAAAAAAATAAATAAAATAAATTATTATTATTATTATTATTATTATTTTTTTTTTTTTTTTGTTATTCATCTTCATAAGTACTAAGATGCCAAAATTCTGGCAATATTCTTTGGGTATCGAAAACAAAATTACTGAAAACGTGTCTTTTCTGTTTGACGTAGAAAAACGCTAAAACGGATCCAAACCAACCAATATGAAGAAATAGAATAACATTACCAAAAAGGTATATTTTGAGTGTTTTTGAGCTTGTTACCTACAAAAAACGCGAAAATGGATGCAAATCACTCCCTATTGGGAAAGAAAAGGACATTACGAGAAACGTGTATAATGAGTGTCTTATTATTTTCCGGCAAAAGAACTTGTGGTTGACAAGAACCACAAGGCAAAAAACGCAAAAACTCGTGTATATAAAGAAGTTTCTTAGATACCAAAATGCTGAAACCCATGAATAACAATCTTAATTGAGAAACAGAACAACATTACCAAATGCGTGTATTTTGAGTTTTTTTTCACATTCTAAGTTAGCATAAGCCCAAATAGCATGCGAAACTAACTTTATGTGGGAAAAAAATGACATTACCAGAAGTGTCTTTTGAGTGTTTTTGAGCGTGTTAGGCAATAAAGCACTAAAAATATTACATTGGAATAAAACCAACTTTTACGAAGAACTTGCCTTGAAGTGTTTTTCATCTCCTTACATAACAAATCGCTAAAACGCATGGAAAACACTCCTTTATGGAGAAGTAGAATAACATTACCAAAAACAAGTGTTTTTGAGTGTTTTTTATCATGTTACCTATAAAAACGCTTAAATACATGCAAAGATCCCTATATTTGGGAAACGAAAGGACATTACGAGAATTGTGTATTATAAATGTTTTTAAGTTCCTTAAATACCAAAACGTTAAAACCTACAAATAACACTCTTTATAGAGAAAAAAATAAATGAATAAATAAAAAAAAAGCATTTTTATTTTTTTGTTATTGATGTTCATAGGTACCAAGATGCCAAAATTCTGCCAAAATTAAGGGAAATTATATGGAAAAAAGAACATTATCGAAAAAGTTAATGTTACCTTTTTTTCGGAGTTATTTACCAAACAATAAAGTGTATGCAAAGCCACCTATATGGAAAATTTAACGACTTTACAAAAAATCTGTCTTTTGAGTGTTTTTCCGTATGTTAGGCACCAAAACGATAGATAATATAAAAGTCACTCTATATGGAAATCAAAAACAAAATTACTGAAAACGTGTCTTTTAAAAGATTAACGTAGAAAAACGCTAAAACGGATGCAAACCAACCAATACGAAAAAATAGAATAATATTACAAGAAAAGTATATTTTGAGTGTTTTTGAGCTTGTTACATAAAAAAAAAAACGCAAAAATGGATGCAAATCACTGTATGTTAGGAAAAAAAAGGACATAACGAGAAACGTGTATAATGAGTGTTTTATAGTTTTAAGAGAATCACAAGGCAAAAACGCAAAAACTCGTCTCTGTGGAGAAGTTTCTAAGATACCAAAATGCAGAAACTCATGAATAACACTATTGATAAAAAAAACAGAGCAACCTTATTAAATGCGCGTATTTTGAGTGTTTTTTTTTTACATTCTTAGTCACCAGAACCCCAAATTCCATGCGAAAAAAATGACATTACCAGAAAATTGTCTTTGAGTGTTTTTTGAACGTCTTAGGCAATAAAGCACTAAAAAGCAAGGCAATCACATTTCATGGAAATAAAACCAACTTTTACGAAGAACTTGCCTTTTACTTTTTTTTACACTCATTTAGTAAGGTTGTTCTGTTATTCATGAGTTTCAGCATTTTGGTATCTAGGAAACTTCTCCATATACACGAGTTTTTGCGTTTTTTGCCTTGTGATTTTTTTCAACTATAAAACATTCATTATACACTTTTCTCCCAATGTCCCTTTGTTTCCCAATATAGAGTGATTTGTATCAATTTTTGCGTTTTTTTTTTTTTGTAGGTAACACGCTCAAAAACACTCAAAATATACATTTTTTGTAATATTTTTTTGCTTCTTGATATTGGTTGGTTTGCATCAGTTTTAAAGTTTTTCCTACGTAAATCACTGAGAAGACACGTTTTCAGTAATTTTCCTTATTATTATCAGTTCCTTATTATTTGTCGTTTTAGTGCCTAACATGCTGAAAAACACTCAAAAGAGAGATTTCTGGTAAGGTCTTTAATTTCCTCATATGGGAGGCTTTGCATGTCTTTTCAGTGTTTTTTGAGCGTGTTACGCAATAAAGCACTAAAAGCCAGGGCAATAACATTACATGGGAATAAAACCAAATTTTATTAAGAACTTGCCTTTAAGTGTTTTTGAGCTCCTTACATACCAAAAGACAAAAACACATGCAAAATACATTTTATGGAGAAACAGAATAAAATTACCAAATACATGTATTTTGAGTGTTTTTGATCATGTTTTCTATAAAAACGCTTAAATACATGAAAAGAACCTTATGTTTGGGAAACGAAAGGACATTACGAGAAACGTGTATTATGAGTGTTTTTTAAGTTCCTTCAGTAACAAAAAGCTAAAAACCACAAATAACACTTTTTAGAAAAAAAAATAATAAATAAAAAAATAAAAAAATGGGAATTCTTTTTTTCATCTTCATAGGTACCGAATTGCCAGAATTCTACCAAAATTCAGGGAATTTATGTAGAAAAAAGAATTATCATGAAAGTTAATTATAGCTCTTTTTTTCGGATTGTTATGTACCAAAATCTAAAGTGCATGCAAAGCCACCTATATGGGGAAGTTAAAGGACTTTACCAGAAACCTGTCTTTTCAGTGTTTTTCAGCATGTTAGGCACCAATACGATAAATAATAGGAAAATCAGTCAATATGTGAATCCAAAACAAAATTACTGAAAACGTGTCTTTTCAATGTTTTACGTAGGAAAACGCTAAAGCGGATGCAAACCATCCTATATGAAAAAATAGAATAACATTACCAAAAAGATATATTTTGAGTGTTTTTGAGCTTGTTACCTACAAAAAAATGCAAAAAATGGATGTAAAGCACTCTATATTAGGAAACACAAGGACATTACGAGAAACGTGTATAATGAGTGTTTTATAGTTTTAAAAGAACCACAAGGCAATAAACGCAAAAACTCGTGTATATAGAAAAATTTTTACATACCAAAATGATGAAATGCATGAATAACACTTTTAATCGATAAACAGAACTACCTTACCAAATTGTGCATTTTGCGTGTTTTTCACATTCTTAGTTACGAAAATGCCAAATTACATGCGAAACTAGCTTCATGTGGGAAAAAAAATGACATGACCAGAAAAGTGTCTTTTGAGTGTTTTTGAGCGTGATATGCAACAAAGCACTAAAAAGCAGAACATTCACATTACATGGGAATAAAACCAACTTTTACGAAGAATTTGCCTTTAAGTGTTTTTAACCTCTTATATACCAAACCGCTAAAACGCATGCAAAACAAACTTTATGGAGAAACAGAATAACATTACTAAAAACAAGTATTTTGAGTGTTTTTGATCATGTTATCTATTAAAACGCTTAATTACATGCAAAGAACATTATGTTCGGGAAACAAAAGGATATTACGAGAAATTTGTATTATGAGTGTTTTTATAAGCTCCTTAAGTACCAAAAAGCTAAAACCCACAAATAACACTCTTTATTTAGAAAATAAAAAATAAAAAATCAAATAAATAGGATTTTTTTTTTTTGTTATTCATCTTCATAGATACCGAGATGCCAAAATTCTGGGAAAATTCAGGGCAATTATGGGATAAAAGAATATTATCAAAAAAGTTAATTTCAGCTTTTTTTTTCGAACATTTACCAAATCCTAAACTGCATGCCAAAACGGTAAAGCGAATGAATAGCACTCTATATGGAGAAACAAAAACGCTAAAATGCATGCAAAGTATCATATATGAGGGAAAATACGATACTTCTAGAAGCGTGTGTTTTCAGTGTTTGTTAGCGTATTAGGTACCAAAACGCTAAAAAGCAAGGAAAGAACCATACATGGGAAAACAAAACATTAGAAAAAAGTCTTTTTATTGTTTTGAGCTACTTACATACTAAAACGCAAAGGCGCATGGAAAACACCTTTTATGGAGAAACAGCAAAACGTGTATTTTTAATGTTTTCAGATAATTACGTAAAAAAATTTCAAAATTCATGTAAAGTTCCCAATATGGGGAAACGAAAAGACATTGCGAGAAACGTATATTATAAGTGTTTTACATCTTATTAGGTTGAAAAATACGAAAATGCATGAATACCACTCTATATGGAGTAACAGAACAACATTACCAAAAACGTGTATTTTGTTTGTTTTAACAATGTTATGTACCAAAACGTCGAAATTCATGCAAAGTGGAATCTATGAGAGAAACGAAACGAAATTATCAGAAACGTGAATTTTGAGTGTTTATGAGCGTACCAAAACTCTAAAAAAAATAAAAATGGAAAGCATTCTATATGGGAATACAAAACAAAATTATCAAAAAATTTGTATTTTTTTAGTGTTTTCGAGCTACTTTTATATCAAAACGCTTAAACAGACGCAAAACACGCTTTATGGAGAAACAAAATAACAATACAAAAAAAACTATATTTTCAGTGTTTTGAGGTAAGTAAAATAACGCCGAAATGTATGCAAAGTTCCCTATGCCGGGAAATGAAGACATTTCGAGAAACGTGTATTATGAGAGCTCTTGAGCTTATTAGGTACCAAACAAAAAGGCACCTTAATAGTACTCTATATGGAGAAACAAAATAACAAGAATGAAAATATATATTTTGAGTGGTTTTCATATTATTAGGTAACAAAGCGCAAAAATACATGCAAAGACCTCTAAAAGACGACACAAAACGAAATTACAAGAAACCTATCTTTTGAGAGTGTTTCTACGTGTTAGGCACCAAAACAATAAGAAGTATGAAAAGATCACTATGTTTGAAGGAAAAAAGAAATAACCAACAAAGTGACTTTTCACGTGTTTGGAAGTTTTTAAATTTATAATGTACCACAACGATAAAACATGCAAAACACCCTTCCTGCAGAAACATAAAACATTACCAAAAATGAGCATTTTCAGCGATTTTTCAGCTTGTTATGTACAAAAGCGTCAAAATCCTTATAAAGTACCCTATATAAGAAAACGAAAAGATATTAAGAGAAACCAGTATTATGAGTTTTTTTTTTTTTTTAGCTTATTAGTTACCAAAACAATAAAACGTATGATTTGCATTTTGTATGGAGAAAACGTGTATTTTAAGTGTATTTAGTGTTGGTAGGTATCAAAACGCCAAAATGCATGCAAAGCACCCGATATGGGGAAAATAAACGACATTTCCAGAAACATGTCTTTTGAGAGTTTATGAGTGTGTTAGGCACAAAAATCTCTTAAAAAGCATGGAAAGTACCGTAAATGGGAAAGCATTGTTTTGAGCTACTTACGTACCAAACCGCTAAAACGGTTGCAAAACACACTTTATGGAGAAACTCAACAGCTTTCCCAAAAAACTGCATTTTGAGAAATTTTGCGCCTGTTACGTACAAAAACGATAAAATACATGCAAATAACCCTAAAAGGGGAAAAGAAAACATTAAAAGAAACGTATATTTTGAGTGGTATTGAGCTTCATAGGTACCAGAATACTAAAACGTATGAATAATACTCTATATGGAGAAACAGAACATGATTAACCAAAACTTGTGTTTTAAGGGTTTTTTCATGTTATTAGGTACCGCAACGCGAAAATGCATGCAAAGCATACTATATGGGGAAAGGAAACATTTCCAGAAACATGTCCTTTCAGTTTTTATGAGCTTGTTAGGTACCAAGAAGCTAAAAACCAAAGAAAGCACCCTATAGGAGAAAACAAAAGATTACAAAAACTTTTCATTTCAGTGCTTATGATTTACTTACATACAAAAACACTTAAACGCATCCAAAACGACTGTTTTTGGAAAAACTGAATAACATTACCAAAAAAATGTGTATTTTCAATGTTTTGAGCTTCTTAACCAAAAAAAAAAACATAAAAAGTAACCAATTGCATTATGGGAAACTTATATTAAGAGAGTTTTTGAGCTTCTCAGGTACCAAAACGTAAAAATGCATGAATGATACTCTCTTTGGAGAAACACAACAATATTAGATACCAAAACGCTAAAAAGCAACGAAAACTCTCTACTCGTATTTGGAAAAGCAAAACATTACCAAAAAGCGTGTCTTTTGAGAGTTTTTATAGCTACTTATGTACGAAAACGCTAAAATGCATGCAAAGCACATTTTATGGAGAAACAATAACATTACCAGAAATGTGCATTTTGAGGTTTTTTTTATCTTACGTATAAAAAAAAAGCAAAAATGCATGCAAAGTATCCTAAATGGCGATACGAAAAGAAATAAAAAGACACTTCATTTATCAGTGTTTTGAGATTCTTAGGTAGCAAAATGCACAAACGCATGTATAACATTATATATGAAGAAACAGAACATTACCGAAAACGTATATTTTGAGTATTTTTCACACTGTTATGTAACAAAAACGCCAAAATGCATGAAAATCACCCAATATGGACAAAATAATGGACATAACGAGAAAGATGTATTATTAGTGTCTTTGAGCGTCTTAGGTACCAAACGCAAAAACTATTTAGTACCACTGTATATGGAGAAACAGAACATTACCAAAAACGTTTATTTTGAGTGTTTTTCACAATTTTATGTACCAAAACGTCAAAATGCCTCCAGAGCACCATCTATGGGGAGATGAAACGACATTTCCAGAAACATGTCTTTTGAGTGTTGATGAACGTGTTAGGTACATAAGTTATAAAAAAAACATTGAAAACTACCTATATGAAAGAACAAGACAACCAAAAATTTTTCTTTTGGATATTTTCAGCTACTTACTTACCATAACGCTTAGATGTATGCAAAACACCTTCTGCATGAGGAAACGAAAAGATATTAGAAGAAACTTTTATTATGAGTGTTTTTTTTTTATTTCTTAGATACCAAGACCTATTTGACGCATTGAAGAGCACTCTATATGGAGAAAAGAATAAAATTACCAAAAATGTGCTTTTTGAGTGTTTTTCACATTGTTAGGTACGAAAACACTCTATAAAGAGTGTTATTTGTGGGTTTTAGATTTTTCATACTTAACGAACTTGAAACAAAAACTCATAATACACGTTTCTCGTAACGTCCTTTCATTTTCCAAACATAGGGCTCTTTGCATGTATTTAAGCTTTTTTATAATTAACATGATCAAAAACACTCAAAATACATGTACATGTACATGTATGTATGTATGTACATGTATGTGTATGTACATGTACATACACATGAAAGGAAAGGAAAGAGGAGAGGAAAGAAAAGAAAGAGGAAAGACAAGGACATTGCGAGAAAAGTGTATAATGAATGTTTTATAGTTAAAAAAAAACACAAGGTAAAAAACGCAAAAACTCGTGTATATGGAGAACTTTCCTATATACCAAAATGCTGAAACTCATGAATAACACTCTAAATTGAGAAACAGAGCAACCTTACTAAATGCGTGTCAAAAACACTAAAAGACAAGTTCTTCGTAAAAGTTGGTTTTATTCCCATGTAATGTGATTTTCCTGCTTTTTAGTGCTTTATTGCCTAACACGCTCAAAAACACTCAAAAGACATTTTTTTCTGGTAATGTCATTTTTTTCACACATAAAGCTGGTTTCGCATGCAATTTGTGGTTTTGGTAACTAAGAATGTGAAAAGCAATCAAAATTAACGCATTTAGTAAGATTGTTCTGTTTCTCAATTAAGAGTGTTGTTCCAGAGTTTCAGCATTTTAGAATGTAAGAAACTTCTTTATATACACGAGTTTTTGCGTTTTTTGCCTTGTAGTTCTTGTGAAACTATAAAACATTCATTATACACGTTTCTCGTAATGTCCTTTTCCTTCCCAATATAGAGTGCTTTCCATCCATTTTCGCGTTTTTTCTAGGTAACAATTTCAAAAACACTCAAAATATACCTTTTTGGTAATGTTTTTTTACTTCTTCATATTGGTTGGTCTGCATCCGTTTTAGCGTTTTTCTACGTAAAACACCGAAAAGACACGTTTTTAGTAATTTTGTTTTATATTCCCATATAGATTGACTTCCATGTTATTTATCGTGTTGTTTCCTGAAATGCTGAAAAACACTCATAATACCGTTTTCTGGCAAAGACGTTTAATTTCCCTTTATAGGTGGCTTTGCATGCACTTTACGGGTTTTGTACATAACAGTCCAAAAAAAAAGCTAAATTTAATTTTTTTGAAAATGTTCTTATTGCACATAATTTCCTGAATTTTGCCCGAATTTTGGCATATCGGTACCTGTGAAGATGAATAAGAAAAAAAAATATCGTATCTTTTTGATTTATTTATTGTTTCTCAAGAAAGAGTGTTATTTGTGGCTTTTAGCTTTTTTGCAATTAATAAACTTAAAAACACTAATAATACACGTTTATCGTAATCTCCTTTCGTTTCTCAAAAATAGTGTTCTTTGCATGTATTTAAGCGTTTTTATTGGTAACATGATCAAAAACACTCAAAATACATGTTTTTGGTAAAGTTATTCTGTTTCCCCATAAAGAGTGTTTTGCATACGTTTTAGTGTTTTGGTATATAAGGAGCTCAAAAACACTTAAAGGCAAGTTATTGATAAAAATTCGTTTTACTCCAATGTAATGTGATTACCCTCCTTTTTAGTGCTTTATTGTTTATCACGCTCAAAAATACTCAAAAGACACTTTTCAAGTAATTTTTTTTTTTTTCCCACAATCTATTTTTGCATGCAATTTGGGGTTTTGGTAACTAAGAATGTTAAAAGCACTCAAAATACATGCATTTAGTAAGGTTGTTCTTTTTCTCAATTAAGAGTTTTAGCATTTTGTTATCTAGGAAACCTCTCCATATACACGAGATTTTTAGCATTTTGGTATCTAGGAAACCTCTCCATATACACGAGATTTTGCGTTTTTTGCCTTGTGGTTCTTTTGAACTATAAAACATTCATTATACACTTTTCTTGCAATGTCCTTTTCTTTCCCAATATAGAGTGATTTGCATCAATTTTTGCCTGTTTTGTAGGTAACCAGCTAAAAAACACACAAAATATACCTTTTTAGTAACGTTTGTCTATTTCGTGATATTGGTTGCTTTGCATCCGTTTTAGCATTTTTCTACGTAAAACACTGAGAAGACACGTTTTCAATAACTTTGTTTTGGATTCCCATATAGAGTGAGTTCCTTATTATTTATCGTTTTGGGGCCTAACATGCTAAAAAAACACTCAAAACACAGATTTCTGGTAAAGTCGTTTAATTTCCTTATATAGGAGGCTTTGCAGGCACTTAAGGGTTTGGTACATAACAGTCCGAAAAAAAAAAAGCTGAAATTAACTTTTTTTATAATATTGTTTTATTATATGACTGCCCTGATTTTTCCCAGAATTTTGGCATCTCGGTACCTATGACGATGAATAAAAAAAAAAAATCCTATTTTTTTTTATTTTTAAATTTTTTATAAAAAAAAAAAAGTGTTATTTGTGGGTTTTAGCTTTTTGGTACTTAAGGAACTTAAAAAACACTCATAATACACGTTTCTAGTAATGTCCTTTTCTTTCCCAAATATAACGTTCTTTGCATGTATTTAAGCGTTTTTATAGATAACATGATCAAAAACAATGAAAATACATGTATTTGGTAATGTTATTCTGTTTCTCCATAAAGTGTGTTTTACATGCGTTTTAACAGTTTTATATATAAGGAGCTCAAAAACACTTAAAGGCAAGTTTTTGGTATAAATTGGTGTTATTCCAATGTAATATGATTGCCCTGGTTTTTAGTGCTTTATTGCCTATCACGCTCAAAAACACTTAAAAGACACTTTTCTGATAATGTCATTTTTTTTCTCACATAAAGGTGGTTTGGCATGCAATTTGGGGTTTTGGTAACTAAGAATGTGAAAAGCACTCAAAATACACGCATTTACTAAAGATGTTCTGTTTCTCAATTAAGAGTGTTATTCATGAGTTTCAGCATTTTGGTATCTAGGAAATATATCCATATACACGAGTTTTTGCGTTTTTTGCTTTATGGTTCTTTTGAACTATAAAACACTCATTATACACTTTTCTTGCAATGTCCTTTTCTTTCCCAATATAAAGTGTTTTGCATCAATTTTCGCGTTTTTTTGTAAGTAAAAAGCTCAAAACACTCAAAATATACCTTTTTGGTAACGTTTTTCTATTTTTTTTAATATTGTTTGGTTTCCATCCGTTTTAACGTTTTTCTACGTAAAACACTGAGAAGACACGTTTTCAGTAACTTTGTTTTGGATTCTTATATAGAGTGAGTTCCTTATTGTTTATCGTTTTGGTGCCTAACATGCTAAAAAACACTAAAAACACAAATTTCTGGTAAGATCGTTTAATTTTGCATGCACTTTAGGGTTTGGTACATAACTGTCCGAAAAAAAAAAAGCTAAAATTAACTTTTTTGATAACATTCTTTTATCACATAATTGACCTGAATTTTCCCAGAATTTTGGCATCTCGGTTCCTATGAAGATGAATAACAAAAAAAAAAAATCCTATTTATTTTATTTTTTTATTTATTTTTTTATTATTTTTTTAAATAAAGAGTGTTATTTGTGTGTTTTAGCTTTTTGTTACTTAAGGAACTTCAAAAAACACTCCTAATACACGTTTCTCGTAATGTCCTTTTCTTTCCCAAACATAATATTCTTTGCATGTACTTAAGCGTTTTTATAGATAACATGATCAAAAACACTCAAAATACATGTTTTTTGGTAATATTATTCTGTTTCTCCATAAAGTTTATTTTGCATGCGTTTTAGCGGTTTGGTATATAAGGGGTTAAAAAATACTTTAAAGGCAAATTCTTCGTAAAAGTTGCTTTTATTCCCATGTAATGTGATCGTTCTGCTTTTTAGTGCTTTGTTCCATATCACGCTGAAAAAGACTCAAAAGACACTTTTCTGGTATTGTCATTTTTTTTTTCCAATATGAAGCTAGTTTCGCATGTAATTTGACATTTTCGTAACTAAGAATGTAAAAAACACTCAAAAGACACAATTTGGTAAGGTAGTTCTGTTTATCGATTAAAAGTGTTATTCATGCATTTATTCATTTTGGTATGTAAGAAAATTCTCTATATACACGAGTTTTTGCGTTTATTGCCTTGTGGTTCTTTTAAAACTAAAAAAAAAAAACACTCATTATTCACGTTTCTCGTAATGTCCTTTTCTTTCCTAATATAGAGATCTTTACATCCATTTATGCATTTTCTGTAGGTAACAAGCTCAAAAACACTCAAAATATATCTCTTTGGTAATGTTATTCTATTTCTTCATATAGGATGGTTTGCATTCGCTTTAGCGTTTTTCTACGGAAAATACGGAAAAGACACGTAATTTTCTTTTGGATTCACATATTGACTGACTTCCAAATTATTTATCATTTTGGTGCCTAACATGCTTAAAAACACAGAAAAGACAGGTGTCTGGTAAAGTCGTTTAACTTCCCTATATAAGTGGCTTTGCATGCACTTTAGGGTTTGGTACATAACAATCCGATAGAAAAGCTATAATTAACTTTTATGATAATGTTCTTTTTCCACATAAATTCCCTGAATTTTGGCAGAATTTTGGCATCTCGTTACCTATGAAGATGAAGAACCAAAAAAAAAAAAATCCCATTTTTTATTTTTTTCATTTATTATTTTTTTTCTAAAGAGTGTTATTTGTGGGTTCTAGCTTTTTGGTACAGAAGGAACTTAAAAATCAATCATAATACACGTTTCTCGTAATGTTCTTTTGTTTCCCAAACATAAGGTTCTTTGCAATTATTTAAGCGTTTTTATAGATAACATGATCAAAAACACTCAAAATACATGTATTTGGTAATGTTATTCTGTTTCGCAATAAAATGTATTTTCCATGCGTTTTTGCGTTTTGGTATGTAACGAGCTCAAAAACACAAAGATAAGTTCTTGGTAAAATTTTTTTTTTTTTACATGTAACGTGATTACCCTGGCTTTTAGGGCTTTATTGCGTAACACGCTTACAAACACTGAAAAGACATGCAAAGCCTCCCATATGAGGAAATTAAAGACCTTACCAGAAATCTGTCTTTTGAGTGTTTTTCAGCATGTTAGGCACCAAAACGATAAATAATAAGGAACTCACTGTATGTGGGAATCCAAATGAAAATTACTGAAAACGTGTCTTCTCAGTGTTTCATGTAGAAAAACGCTAAAACTGACACAAACCAACCAATATCAAGAAGCAGAAAAGCATTACCAAAAATGTATATTTTTAGTGTTTTTAAGCGTGTTACTTACAAAAAAAAACGCGAAAATTGATACAAAGCACTCTATATTGGGAAAGAAAGTGACATTGCGAGAAAAGTGTATAATGAATGTTTTATAGTTAAAAAAAAACACAAGGCAAAAAACGCAAAAACTCGTGTATATGGAGAAGTCTCTTGTATACCAAAATGCTGAAACTCATGAATAACTTTAATCGAAAAAGAGAGCAACCTTAATAAATGCGTGTCAAAAACACTAAAAGGCAAGTTCTTCGTAAAAGTTGGGTTTATTCCCATGTAATGTGATTGCTCTGCTTTTCAGTGCTTTATTGCCTAACACGCTCAAAAACACTTAAAGACACTTTTCTGGTAATGTCATTTTTTTTTTCTCACATAAAACTAGTTTCGCATGGAATTTGGGGTTTTGGTAACTAAGAATGTAAAAAAAACACTCAAAATACACGCATTTAGTAAGGTTGTTCTGTTTCTTGATTAAGAGTGTTATTCATGAGTTTCAGTATATTGGTATCTTATAAACTTCTCCATACAGTCGAGTGTTTGCGTTTTCTACCTTGTGATTCTGGTGAAACTATAAAACACTCATTATACACGTTTCTCGTTATGTCCTTTTTTTCTTATATAGAGTGCTTTGCATCCCTTTTCGCGTTTTTCTTTTTTATGTAACAAGCTAAAAAACACACAAAATATAATTTTTTGGTAATGTTATTCTATTTCTTCATATTGATTGGTTTGCATCCGTTTTAGTGTTTTCCTACGTAAATCTTTTAAAAGACACGTTTTCAGTAATTTTGTATTGGATTTCCATATAGAGTGACTTTCATACTATTTCTCGTTTTGATGCCTAACATGCAAAAAAAAACACTCAAAAGACAGGTTTCTTGTAAAGTCGTTAAATTTCATCAAATAGGTGGCTTTGCATGCACTTTATGGATTGAAACATAACTCCGAAAAAAAAGGTAAAATTACCTTTTTCGATGGTTTTTTCCACATAATTTCCCTGAATTTAGGCAGAATTTTGGCATCTTGGTACCTATGAACATCAATAACAAAAAAAATAAGAAAGCTATTCTTTTATTTATTATTTTTTCTCTATAAAGAATGTTATTTGTAGGTTTTAACGTTTTGGTACTTAAGGAACTTAAAAAACATTCATAATACACATTTCTCGTAATGTCCTTTCGTTTCCCAAATATGGTGATCTTTGCATGTATTTAAGCGTTTTTATAGGTAACATGATAAAAAACACTCAAAACTCTTGTTTTTAGTAATGTTATTGTGCTTCTCCATAAAGGAGTGTTTTACATGCGTTTTAGCGATTTGGTATGAAAGGAGCTGAAAAACACTTCAAAGGAAGTTCTTGGTAAAAGTTGGTTTTATTACAATGTAATATGTTTGCCCTGCTTTTCAGTGCTTTATTGCCTAACACGCTCAAAAACACTGAAAAGATACTTCTGGTAATGTCATTTTTTTCCCACATAAAACTAGTTTCGCATGCTATTTAGGGTTTTGGAAAGAATGTGAAAAAAAAACACTCAAAATACATGAATTTGGTAATGTTGTTCTGTTTCTCAATTAACATTATTTTTCATGAGTTTCAGCATTATGGTATCTAAGAAATTTCTTTATATACACGAATTTTTGCGTTTTTTGCCTTGCTGTTCTTGTGAACCAAAAGTTCTTTTGCCCGAAAATAATAAGGCACTCATTATACATGTTTCTCGTAATGTCCTTTTCTTTCCCAATAGGGAGTGCTTTGCATCCATTTTCGCGTTTTTTGTTGGTAACAAGCTCAAAAAAAATCAAAATATACCTTTTTCGTAATGTAATTCTATTTCTTCATTTTGGTTGGTTTGCATCCGTTTTAGCGTTTTTCTACGTAAAACACAAAAAAGACACGTTTTCAGTAATTTTGTTTTCGATTCCCAAAGAATATTGCCAGAATTTTGGCATCTTGGTACCTATACAGATGAATAACAAAAGAAAAAAATTCTTTTCTTTTTTTTCTCTCTATAGAGTGTTATTTGGGGGTTTTAGCTTTTTTGGTACTTAAGGAACTTAAAAAACATTCATAATACACGTTTCTCGTAATGTCCTTTCGTTTCCCAAAAATAGGGTTCTTTGCGTGTATTTAAGCGTTTTTATTGGTAACATGATCAAAAACACTCAAAATACATGTTTTTGGTAATGTTCTTTTGTTTCACCATAAAGTGTATTTTGCATGCATTTTAGTGATTTGGTATATAAGGAGCTCAAAAACACTTAAAGGCAAGTTCTTTTTGAAAATTTAATTTATTTCAATGTAATGTGTTTGCCCTGCGTTTTAGTGCTTTATTGCCTAGAACGCTCAAAAACACTCAAAAGACATTTTTCTGGTAATGTCGTTTTTTTTTTTTCCACATAAAGCTGGTTTCGCATGCAATTTGGGGTTTTGGTAACTAAGAATGTGAAAAGCAATCAAAATTAACGCATTTAGTAAGATTGTTCTGTTTCTCAAATAAGAGTGTTGTTCCAGAGTTTCAGCATATTAGAATGTAAGAAACTTCTCTATATACACGAGTTTTTGCGTTTTTTGCCTTGTAGTTCTTGTGAAACTATAAAACACTCATTATACACGTTTCTCGTAATGTCCTTTTCCTTCCCAATATAGAGAGATTTCCATCCATTTTCGCGTTTTTTGTAGGTAACAATTTCAAAAACACTCAAAATGTACCTTTTTGGTAATGTTATTTTATTTCTTCATATTGGTTGGTTTGCATCCGTTTTAGTGTTTTTCTTCGTAAAACACCGAAAAGACACGTTTTTAGTAATTTTGTTTTGGAATCCTATAGAGATTGACTTCCATGTTATTTATCGTGTTGGTTCCTAAGATGCTGAAAAACACTCATAAGACCGTTTTCTGGCAAAGACGTTTAATTTCCCCTTATAGATGGCTTTGCATGCACTTTATGGGTTTTGTACATAACAGTCCGAAAAAAAAAGCTAAATTTAACTTTTTTGATAATGTTCTTATTTCACATAATTTCCTGAATTTTGCCCGAATTTTGTCATATCGGTACCTGTGAATAAAAAAAAAAATATCGTATCTTCTTTCATTTATTTATTGTTTCTCAATAAAGAGTGTATTTATTGCTTATAGCTTTTTGGTAATTAATGAACTTAAAAACACTTGAAATACACGTTTCTCGTAATCTTCCTTTCGTTTCCGAAAAATAGTGATCTTTGCATGTATTTAAGCGTTTTTATTGGTAACATGATCAAAAACACTCAAAATACATGTTTTTGGTAATGTTATTATGTTTCACCATAAAGTGTGTTTTGCATGCGTTTTAGTGTTTTGGTATATAAAGACCTCAAAAACACTTAAAGGCAAGTTCTTGGTAAAAATTCGTTTTACTCCAATGTAATGTGATTGCCTTCCTTTTTAGTGCTTTATTTCCTATCACGCTCAAAAATACTCAAAAGACACTATTCTAGTAAAGTTTTTTTTTTCCCACAATCTATTTTCGCATTCAATTTGCGGTTTTGGTAACTAAGAATTATAAAAGCACTCAAAATACATGCATTTAGTAAGGTTGTTCTGTTTCTTAATTAAGAGTGTTATACATGAGTTTTAGCATTTTGGTATATAGGAAACAATCCGAAAAAAAAATATAATTAACTTTTATGATAATGTTCTTTTTCCACATAAATTCCCTGAATTTTTGCAGAATTTTTTCATCTCGGTACCTATATGAATAACAAAAAAAAAATCCCATTTTCTTATTTTTGATTTTTTTTTTTTTTCTAAATAGTTTTATTTGTGGGTTTTAGGTTTTTGGTACTGAAGGAACTTAAAAATCACTCATAATACACGTTTCTCGTAATGTTCTTTCGTTTCCCAAACATAATGTTCTTTGCATGTATTTAAGCGTTTTTATAGATAATATGATCAAAAACACTCAAAATACATGTATATGGTAATGTAATTCTGATTTTCCATGAAATGTATTTTGCATGCGTTTTAGCGTTTTGATACGTCAGGAGCTCAAAAACACTTAAAGACAAGTTCTTGGTAAAATTTGGTTTTTATTCCCATGTAATGTAATTGCCCTGGCTTTTAGAGCTTTATTACGTAACACGCTCAAAAACACTGAAAAGACATGCAAAGCGTCCCATATGAAGAAATTAAAGACCTTACCAGAAATCTGTCTTTTGAGTGTTTTTCAGGATGTTAGAGACCAAAACGATAAATAATAATGAACTCACTCTATGTGGGAATCCAAAAGAAAATTACTAAAAACGTGTCTTCTCAGTGTTTTACGTAGAAAAACGCTAAAACTGATTGAAAACAACGTATATCGAGAAGCAGGAAAATATTACCCTAAATGTATATTTTGAGTGTCTTTGAGCTTGTTACCTACAAAAAAACGCGAAAATGGATACAAAGCACTCTATATTGGGAAACAAAAGGAAATTGCGAGAAAAGTGTATAATGAAAGTTTTATAGTTAAAAAAAAAAAAAACAAGGCAAAAAACGCAAAAACTCGTGTATATGCTGAAACTCATGAATAACACTCTTAATTGAGACACAGAGCATCCTTACTAAATGCTGTCAAAAACACTAAAAGGCAAGTTCTTTTTAAAAGTTGGTTTTATTCTCATGTAATGTGATTGCCCTGCTTTTTAGTGCTTTATTGCCAAACACGCTGAAAAACACTCAAAGACACTTTTCTGGTAATGTCATTTTTTTCCCACATAAAGCTAGTTTCGCAAGGAATTTGGGGTTTTGGTAACTAAGAATGTAAAAAAACACACAAAATACACGCATTTAATAAGGTTGTTCTGTTTCTTGATTAAGAGTGTTATTTATGAGTTTCAGTATTTTAGTATCTTTAGTATCTTCTCCATACAGTCGAGTTTTTGCGTTTTTTGCCTTGTGATTCTGGTGAAACTATAAAACACTCATTATACACGTTTCTCATTATGTCCTTTGTTCTTTGTATCCATTTTCGCGTTTTTTTTTATGTAACAAGCTCAAGAACACACAAAATATAGTTTTATGGTAATGTTTTTCTATTTCTTCATATTGGTTGGTTTGCATCCGTTTTAGCGTTTTTCTACGTAAATCTTTTAAAACACACGTTTCCAGTAATTTTGTTTTGGATTTCCATATAGAGTGACTTTCATATTATTTATCGTTTTGGTGTCTAACATGCTTTTTGGTGCCTTTTGCTTCCCAATATAGAGTGCTTTCCATCCATTTTCGCGTTTTTTGTAGGTAACAGTTTCAAAAACAGTCAAAATATACCTTTTTGGTAATGTTATTCTATTTCTTCATTTTGGTTGATTTGCATTCGTTTTAGCGTTTTTGTATGTAATACACCGAAAAGACACATTTTCAGTAATTTTGTTTTGGACTCCCATATAGATTGACTTCCTTGGGTTTTATCGTGTTGGTTCCTAACATGCTGAAAAAAACTCATAAGACAGTTTTCTGGCAAAGACGTTTAATTTCCCCATATAGGTGGCTTTGCATGCAATTTAGGGGTTTGGTACATAACAGTCCGAAAAAAAAGCTAAATTTAACTTTTTTGATAATGTTCTTATTTCATATAATTTCCTGAACTTTGCCCGAATTTTGGCACCTCCTTACCTGTGAAGATGAATAAGAATGAAAAAAAAAAAATCGTATTTTTTTATTTATTTATTTTTTCTCAATAAAGAATGAAATTTATGGCTTTTAGCTTTTTCGTACTTAAGTTCGTAATGAACTTAAAAGCACTCATAATACACGTTTCTTGTTATGTCCTTTCGTTTCCCAAAAATAGGGTTCATTGCATGTATTTAAGCGTTTTTATTGGTAACATGATCAAAAACACTCAAAATACATGTTTTTGGTAATATTATTCTGTTGCACCATTAAGTGTATTTTGCATTTGCACTCAATAAAGAGTGTTTTGGTATATAAGGAGCTCAAATACACTTAAAGGCAAGTTCTTGTTAAAAACAGGTTTTATTCCAATGTAATGTGATTGCCCTGCTTTTTAGTGCTTTATTGCCTAACACGCTCAAAAACACTCAAAAGACATTTTTCTGGTAATGTCATTTTTTTCTCACAAAAAGCTAGTTTCGCATGCAATTTGGGGTTTTGGTAACTAAGGATGTGAAAAGCACTCAAAATACACGCATTTATAAAGATTGTTCTGTTTCTAAATTAAAAGTGTTGTTGCAGAGTTTCAGCATTTTGGAAAGTAAGAAACTTTTCTATATACACGAGTTTTTGCGTTTTTTGCCTTGTAGTTCTTACGAAACTATAAAACACTCATTATACACGTTTCTCGTAATGTCCTTTTCCTTCGCAATATAGAGTGCTTTCCATCCATTTTCGCGTTTTTTGTAGATAACAATTTCAAAAACACTCAAAATATACCTTTTTTGTAATGTTATTTTTTTCTTCATATTGGTTGGTTTGCATCCGTTTTAGTGATTTTCTACGTAAAACACCGAAAAGACACGTTTTTAGTATATTTTTTTGGATCCCCATATAGATTGACTTCCATGTTATTTATCGTGTTGGTTCCTAAGATGCTGAAAAACACTCATAAGTCCATTTTCTGGCAAAGACGTTTTATTTCCCCATATAGGTGGCTTTGCATGCACTTTAGGGGTTTGGTACATAACACCAAAAAAAAAAAAAAAGCTAAATTTAACTTTTTTTGATAATGTTCTTATTTAACATAATTTCCTGAATTTTGCCCGAATTTTGGCATCTTGGTACCTGTGAAGATGAATAAAAAAGAAAAAAATATCACATTTTTTTTTATTTATTTATTGTTTCTCAATAAAGAGTGTTATTTGTGGCTTTTAGCTTTTTGGTAATTAATGAACTTAAAAACACTCATAATACACGTTTCTCGTAATCTACTTTCGTTTCCCAAAAATAGTGTTTTTTTGCATGTATTTAAGCGTTTTTATTGGTAACATGATCAAAAACACTAAAAATACATGTTTTTGGTAATATTATTCTGTCTCACCATAAAGAGTGTTTTGCATGCGTTTTAGTGTTTTGGTATATAAGGAGCTCAAAAACACTTAAAGGCAAGTTCTTGGTAAAAATTCGTTTTCCTGCAATGTAATGTGATTGCCCTCCTTTTCAGAGCTTTATTGCCTATCACGCTCAAAAACACTCAAAAGACACTTTTCTGGTAAAGTCTTTTTTTTTCCATAAATCTATTTTCGCAATTAATTTTGGGTTTTGGTAACTAAGAATGTGAAAAACACTCAAAATACACGCATTTATTAAGGTTGTTCTGTTTCTCAATTAGGAGTGTTATACATGAGTTTTAGCATTTTTTTTTATCTAGGAAACCTCTTCATATACACGAGATTTTGCGTTTTATGCCTCGTGGTTCTTTTGAACTATAAAACACTCATTATACACTTTTTCTTGCAATGTCCTTTTGTTTCCCAATATAGAGTGCTTTACATCAATTTCGCGTTCTTTGTAGGTAATAAGCTCAAAAACACTCAAAATATACCTTTTTAGTAACGTTTTTCTATTTCTTGATATTGGTTGCTTTGCATCCGTTTTAGCATTTTTCTACGTAAAACACTGAGAAGACATGTTATCAGTAACTTTGTTTTGGATTCCTATATAGAGTGAGTTCCTTATTATTTATCGTTTTGGTGCCTAACATGCTAAAAAACACTCAAAACACAGATTTCTGGTAAGATCGTTTAATTTTCTTATATAGTAGGCTTTGCATGCATTTTAGGGTTTGGTACATAACAGTCCGAAAGAAGAAGCTGAAATTAACTTTTTTGATAATATTCTTTTATCATATGATTACCCTGAATTTTCCCAGAATTTTGTCATCTCGGTACTATGAAGATGAATAACAAAAAAAAAAAAATCCTATTTTTTATTTTTTTTTTTCTTATTTTCTAAATAAAGAGTGTTATTTGTGGGTTTTAGCTTTTTGGTATTTAAGGAACTTAAAAAACACTCATAATACACGTTTCTAGTAATATCCTTTTGTTTCCCAAATATAATGTTCTTTGCATGTATTTAAGCGTTTTTATAGATAACATGATCAAAAACACTCAAAATACATGTTTTTGGTAATGTTATTCTGTTTCTCCATAAAGTTTGTTTTTGCATGCGTTTTAGCGGTTTGTTATATAAGGAGCTCAAAAAAACTGAAAGGCAAGTTTTTGGCATAAATTGATGTTATTCCAATGTAATATGATTGCCCTGCTTTTTAGTGGTTTATTGCTTATCACGCTAAAAAAAACACTTAAAAGACACTTTTATGGTAATGTCATTTTTTTCTCACATAAAAGTGATTTCGCATGCAATTTGGGGTTTTGGTTACTAAGAATGAGAAAAGCACTCAAAAAACACGCATTTAGTAACGTTGTTCTGTTTCTTAATTAAGAGTGTTTTTCATGAGTTTCAGCATTTTGGTATTTACGAACCTTCTCCATATACACGAGTTTTTGTGTTTTTTGCCTTTTGGTTCGTTTGAAATATAAAAAAAACTCATTATACACTTTTCTTGCAAAGTCCTTTTGTTTTCTAATATAGAGTGCTTTGGATCAATTTTCCCGTTTTTTGTAGGTAACAAGCTCAAAAACACTCAAAATATACCTTTTTGGTAATGTTTTCTCTTTCTTGATATTGGTTGGTTTGTATCCGTTTTAGCGTTTTTCTACGTAAAACACTGAAAAGACACGTTTTCAGCAATTTTGTTTTGGATTCTCATATAGAGTGAGTTTCTTATTATTTATCGTTTTGGTGCCTAACATGGTGATAAACACCCAAAAAACAGATTTCTGGTAAGGTCGTTTAATTTCCTCATATAAGAGTTTTTGGATACACTTTAGGGTTTGGTATATAACAGTCCCAAAAAAAAGCTAAAATTATCTTTTTTGATAGTTTTCTTTTATCATATAATAGCCCTGAATTTTCCCACAATTTTGGCATCTCGGTACCTATGAAGATGAATAACAAAAAAAATCCTATTTTTTTATTTTCTTACTTTTTTTTTCTAAATAAAGAGTGTTATTTGTGGGTTTTAACTTTTTGGTACTTAAGGAACTTAAAAACACTTATAATACACATTTCTCGTAATGTCCTTTCGTTTCGCAAACATAAGGTTCTTTGTATTTATTTAAGCGTTTTTATAGATAACATGATCAAAAACACTCAAAATATATATGTTTTTGGTAATTTTATTTTTTCTCCATAAAAGGTGTTTTACATGCGTTTTAGCGTTTTGGTATGTAATGACCTCAAAAACACTTAAAGGCAAGTTCTTGGTAAAAGTTGTTTTTATTTCCATGTAATGTGATTACTCTGCTTTTTATTGCTTTATTGCCTAACACGCTCAGAAACACTCAAAACACACTTTTCTGGTAATATCATTTTTTTTCCCATATAAAGTTAGTTTTGCATGGAATTTGGGGTTTTGGTATCTAAGAATGTGAAAAAAAACTCAAAACACAGGCATTTAGTAAGGTTGTTCTATTTTTTTAATTAAAAGTGTTATTGATGAGTTCCAGCATTTTGGTATGTAAGAAACTTTTCTAATACACTTATTTGGTAAGGTATTTCTGTTTCAAAATAAAAAGTGTTATTTATGATTTTCAGCTTTTTGGTATGTAAGAAACTTCTTTATGTACACGAGTTTTTGAGCTTTTTACCTTGTGGTTCTTGTCAAACTTTAAAACACTCATACAGGTTTCTCGTAATGTTCTTTTCTTTGCCAATATAAAGTGCTTTCCATCCATTTTTGCATTTTTTGTAGGTAACAAGCTCAAAAACACATGAAAATATATCTTTTTGGTAATATTATTCTAATTCTTCATATTGGTTGGTTTACATCCGTTTTAGCGTTTTTCAATGTAAATGACTGAGAAGACACGTTTTCAGTAATATTGTTGAAATGTCTGAAAAAAACACTCAAAAGACAGGTTTCTGGTAAAGTCGTGTAATTTCCCCATATAGGTGGATTTGCATACACTTCAGGGTTTGTACATAACTTCGGAAAAAAGCTAAAATTATTCTTTTTTATGCTTTTTTTTTTTATTTCCATGAATTTTGACAAAATTTTGGCATCTCAGTACCATAAAGATGAATAAGAAAAAAAAATTTTCTCTCCATAAAGAGTGTTATTTGTGGGTTTTAGCTTTTTGGAACTTAAGTAACTTAAAAACACTCATAATACACGATTTTCGTAATGTCCTTTTATAATACAAACGTAGGGTTCTTTACATGTATTTAAGCGTTTTTATAGGTTACATGGTCAAAAACACTCAAAACACATGTTTTTGGTAATGCTATTCTGTTTCTCGATAAAGGGTGTTTTGCATGCGTTTTAGAGATTTGGTATGTAAGGAGTTCAAAAACACTAAAAGGCAAGTTCTTCGTAAAAGTTGGTTTTATTCCCATGTAATATGATTGTTCTGCTTTTTAGTGCTTTGTTGCATATCACGCTCAAAAACACTAAAAAAAAACACTTTTTTGGTAATGTCATTTTTTTTCCCAAAAGAAGGATGTTTCGCAAGTAATTTGGCATTTTCGTAACTAAGAATGTGAAAAACACTCAAAATTAACAATTTGGTAAGGTAGTTCTGTTTATCAATTAAAAGTGTTATTCATGCATTTCATCATTTCGGTATGTAAGAAATTTCTCTATATATACGAGTTTTTGCGTTTATTGCCTTGTGTTTCTTTTAAAACTATAAAAAAAACTTATTATACACGCTTCTCGCAATGTCTTTTTGTTTCCTAATATAGAGTACTTTACATCCATTTTCGCATTTTTTTGTTGGTAACAAGCTCAAAAACACTGAAAATATATCTTTTTGGTAATGGTATTCTATTTCATCATATAGGTTGGTTTGCCTCAGCTTTAGCGTTTTTCTACGTAAAACAAAGACTCGTTTTCAGTAATTTTGTTTTGGATTCACATATTGACTGACTTCCATATTATTTATCGTTCTGGTGCGTAACATGCTGAAAAACACTGAAAAGACAGGTTTCTGTTTAAATCGTTTAACTTCCCTATATAGGTGTCTTTGTATGCACTTTAGGGTTTGGTACATAACAATCCGAAAAAAAAGCTATAATTAACTTTTTTGGTAAGGTTCTTTTTTCCATATAAATTCCCTGAATTTTGGTAGAATTTTGGCATCTTTGTACCTATAAGGATGAATAACCAAAAAAAAAAAATCCCATTTTTTAATTTTTTAATTCATTATTTTTTTTCTCAATAAATAGTGTTATTTGTGGGTTTTAGCTTTTAGGTACTGAAGGAACTTAAAAAACACTCATAATACACGTTTCTCGTAATGTCCTTTCGTTTCCCAAACATAAGGTTTTTTTATAGATAATATGATCAAAAACACTCAACATACATGTATTTGGTAATATTATTCTGCTTCTCCATAAAATGTATTTTGCATGCGTTTTAGCGTTTTGGTATGTAAGGAATTCAAAAACACTTAAAGGCAAGTTCTTGGTAAAATTTGGTTTTATTCCCATGTAATGTGATTGCCCTTCCTTTTAGTGCTTTATTGCGTAACACGCTCAAAAACACTCAAAAGACATGCAAGGCCTCGCATATGAGGAAATTAGAGACCTTACCAGAAATCTGTGTTTTGAGTGTTTTTCAGCATGTTAGGCACCAAAATGATAAATAATAAGGAACTCACTCTATGTGGGAATCCAAAAGAAAATTACTGAAAACGTGTCTTCTGTGTTTTACGTAGAAAAACGCTAAAACTGAAGCAAACCAACCAATATCAAGAAGCAGAAAAACATTACCAAAAATGTATATTTTGAGTATTTTTGAGCTTGTTACCTACAAAAAAAAAAACGCAAAAATTGATACAAAGCACTCTATATTGGGAAAGAAAGTGACATTGCGAGAAAAGTGTATAATGAATGTTTTATACTTCAAAAAAAAAAAAAAAAAAAACAAGGCAATACACGCAAAAACTCGTGTATATGGAGAAGCTTCCTATATACTAAAATGCTGAAACTCATGAATAACACTCTTAATTGAGAAACAGAACAACCTTACTGAATGCGTGTCAAAAACACTAAAAGGCAAGTTCTTCGTAAAAGTTGGTTTTATTCCCATGTAATGTGATTGCCTTGCTTTTTAGTGCATTATTGTCTAACACGCTCAAAAACACTCAAAGACACTTTTCTGGTAATGTCATTTTTTTTCCACATAAAGTTAGTTTCGCATGGAATTTGGGGTTTTGGTAACTAAGATTGTAAAAAAAAACACTCAAAATACATGCATTTAGTAAGGTTGTTCTGTTTCTTAATAAAGAGTGTTATTCATGAGTTTCAGCATTTTGGTATCTTAGAAACTTCTCCATACAGACGAGTTTTTGCGTTGTTTGCCTTGTCATTCTGTTGAAACTATAAAACACTCATTATACACGTTTCTCTTTATGTCCTTTTTTTCCTAATATACAGTGCTTTGCATTCATTTTTGCGTTTTTTTTATGTAACAAGCTCAAAAACACACAAAATATACTTTTCTGGTAATATTATTATACTTTTTCATATTGGTTGGTTTGCATCCAGTTTAGAGTTTTTTCTACGTAAATCTTTTAAAAGACACATTTTCAGTAAATTTGTTTTGGATTTCCATATAGAGAGACTTTAATATTATTTATCGTTTTGGTGCCTAACATGCGTAAAAACACTCAAAAGACAGGTTTCTTGTAAAGTCGTTAAATTTTCCCAAATAGGTGGCTTTGCATACACTTTATGGTTTGGTACATAACTCCATAAAAAAAGGTAAAATTATCTTTTTCGATAATGTTCTTTTTTCCACAAAATTTCCCTAAATTTTGGCAGAATTTTGGCATCTTGGTACCTATGAACATGAATAAAAAAAATGAAAATGATATTTTTTTTATTTATTATTATTTTTTTTCTCTATAAAGAGTGTTATTTTTTAGTTTTTAACGTTTTGGTAAGTAAGCAACTTAAAAACATTCATAATACACATTTCTCATTTCGTTTCCCAAATATAGGGATCTTTGCATGTATTTAAGCGTTTTTATAGGTAACATGATAAAAAACACTCAAAACACTTGTTTTTGGTAATGTTTTTCTGCTTCTCCATAAAGGAGTGTTTTGTATGCGTTTTAGCTATTTGTTATGTAAGGAGCTGAAAAACACTTGAAGGCAAGTTCTTGGTAAAAATTGGTTTTATTCCAATGTAATATGATTGCCCTGCTTTTTAGTACTCTATTGCCTAACACGCTCAAAAAAACACTCAAAAGACACTTCTGGTAATGTCATTTTATTCCCACATAAAGCTAGTTTCGCATGCTATTTGAGGTTTTGCTAAGAATGTGAAAAACAATCAAAATACACGGATTTGGTAATGTTGTTCTGTTTCTCAATTCAGATTGTTATTCATAAGTTTAGCATTTTGGTATCTAAGAAACTTCTTTATATACACGAATTTTTGCGTTTTTTACCTTGTGGTTCTTGTGAACCACAAGTTCTTTTGCCCGAAAATAATAAGACACTCATTATACACGTTTCTCGTAATGTCCTTTTCTTTCCCAATAAGGAGTGCTTTGCATTAATTTTCGCGTTTTTTTCTAGGTAACAAGCTCAAAAAAACTCAAAATATACCTTTTTGGTAATGTTATTCAATTTCTTCATATTGGTTGGTTTGCATCCGTTTTAGCGTTTTTCTACGTAAAACACCGAAAAAACACGTTTTCAGTAATTTTGTTTTCGATTCCCAAAGAATAGTGCCAGAATTTTGGCATCTTAGTACCTATGAAGATGAATAACAAAAAAAAAAATTATATTATTTATTTTTTTTCTCTATAAAGAGTTTTATTTTTGGGTTTTAGCTTTTTTTGGTACTTAAGGAACTTAAAAACACTCATAATACACGTTTCACGTAATGTCCTTTCGATTCCCAAACATAAGTTTCTTTGCATGTATTTAAGCGTTTTTATAAATAACATGATCAAAAACACTCAAAGTACATGTTTTTGGTAATGTTACTCTGTTTCTCTATAAAAGGGTGTTTTTGCATGCGTTTTAGCGTCTTGGTATGTAAGGAGTTAAAAAAAAAAAACACAAAGGCAAGTTCTTCGCAAAAGTTGGTTTTCTTCCCATGTAATGTGATTGTTCTGCTTTTTAGTGTTTTGTTGCATATCACGCTAAAAAAAACACTCATAAGACACTTTTCTGGTAATATTTTTTTTCCCACATAAAGCTAGTTTCGCATGTAATTTGGGATTTTTCGTAACTAAGAATGTGAAAAACACTCAAAATACACACATTTGGTAAGGTAGTTCTGTTTTTCAATTATAAGTGTTATTCATGCATTTCAGCATTTTGGTATGTAAGAAACTTCTCTATATACACGAATTTTTGCGTTTTTTGCCTTCTGGTTCGTGTGAAACTATAAAACACTCATTATACACGTTTCTCGTAATGTTCTTTTGTTTCCCAATATAGAGTGCTTTCCTTCCATTTTTGCATTTTTTCTAGGTAACAAGCTGAAAAACACTCAAAATATATCTATTTGGTAATGTTATTCATATTGGTTGGTTTGCATCCGTTTTAGTGTTTTTCTTCGTAAATCACTGAAAAGACATGTTTTGAGTAATATTGTTGAAATTGCTGAAAACACTCAAAAGACAGATTTCTGGTAAAGTCGTGTAATTTCCCCATATAGGTGCCATTGTATGCACTTTTGGGTTTGGTACATAATTCCTGAAAAAAGCTAGTTTTATTTTTATATGTCCTTTCATTTCACAGACATAAGGTTCTTTGCATGTATTTAAGCGTTTTTATAGGTAATATGATCAAAAACACTCAAAATACATGTTTTTGGTAATGTTATTCTGTTTCTCCATAAAGGGTATTTTGCATGCGTTTTAGCGTTTTCGTATGTAAGGAGTTAAAAACACTTAAAGGCAAGTTCTTCGTAAGAGTTAGTTTTATTCCTATATAATGTGATTATTCTGCTTTTTAGTGCTTTGTTGCATATCACGCTCAAAAACACTCAAAAGACACTTTTCTGATAATGTTATTTTTTTCCCACATAAAGCTAGTTTCGCATGTAATTTAGGATTTTCGTA
The DNA here is from genome assembly GCF_035594125.1 of Scylla paramamosain. Taxonomy (NCBI): domain Eukaryota; kingdom Metazoa; phylum Arthropoda; class Malacostraca; order Decapoda; family Portunidae; genus Scylla; species Scylla paramamosain. The sequence continues at coordinate 9,073,366 of NC_087182.1, forward strand.
AGTAAGAATGTGAAAACACTCAAAATACACACATTTGGTAAGGCAATTCTGTTTCTCAATTAAAAGTGTTATTCATGAGTTTTAGCATTTTGGTATGTAAGAAACTTCTCTATATACACGAGTTTTTGCGTTTTTTTGTCTTGTGGTTCTTGTGAAACTATAAAACAATCATTATACACGTTTTTCTAAATGTCCTTTTGCTTCCCAATATATAGTGCTTTTACATCAATTTTCGCGTTTTTTTTAGGTAAAAAGCTCAAAAACACTTTTTGGTAATGTTATTCTATTTCTTCATATTCGTTGCTTTGTATCCGTTTTAGCGTTTTTTCTACGTGAAACACTGAAAAGACACGTTTTCAGTAATTTTGTTTTTGATTTACATATTGACTGATTTTCATATTATTTATCGGTTTGGTGCCTAACATGCTGAAAAACACTGAAAAGACAGGTTTCTGGTAAAGTCGTTTAATTTCCTCATATAGGTGGGTTTGCATGCACTTTAGGCTTTGGTAAATAAAAATCCGAAAAAAAGCTATAATTAACTTTTTTGATAATATTTTTTATTCCACATAAATTCCCTGAGTTTTGGCAGAATTTTGGCATCTAAGTACTTATGAAAATCAATACAAAAAATGCAATTTTTTTATTTTTTATTTTATTTTTTATCTCTTTAAAGAGTGTTATTTGTGGGTTTTAACGTTTTGGTACTTAAGGAACTTAAAAACAGTCATAATACACGTTTCTCGTAATGTCCTTTCGTTTCCCAAAGATAGGGTTCTTTGCATGTATTTAAGCGTTTTTATAGGTAAAATAATCAAAAACACTTAAAACACATGTTTTTTGTAATGTTTTTCTGCTTCTCCATAACGGATTGTTTTGCATGCGTTTTAGCGTTTTCGTATGTAAGGAGCTCAAAAACACATAATGGCAAGTTCTTGCTCAAATTTGGTTATATTCCCATGTAATGTGATTGCCCAGCTTTTTAGTGCTTTGTTGCCTAACACGCTCAAAAACATTCAAAAGACACTTCTGGTAATGTCATTTTTTTCCCACATAAAGCTAGTTTCGCATGCTATTTGGGATTTTGCTAACTAAGAATGTGAAAAACACTGAAAATACACGCTTTGGTAAGGTTGTTCTGTTTCTTAATTAAGATTGTAATTCATGAGTTTTATCATTTAGGTATCTAAGAAACTTTTTTTTATACACGAGTTTTTGCGTTTTTTGCCTTGTGGTTCTTGTGAACCACAAGTTCTTTTGCTCAAAAATAATAAGACACTCATTATACATGTTTCTCGTAATGTCTTTTTGTTTCCCAATAGGGAGTGGTTTGCATCCATTTCCACCTTTTTTTAGGTAACAAGCTCAAAAACACTCAAAATATACCTTTTTGGTAATGTTATTCTATTTTTTTTTTCATATTGGTTGGTTTGCATCCGATTTAGCGTTTTTCTACGTAAAACTCCGAAAAGACACGTTTTCAGTAATTTTGTTTTAGATTTCCATATAGAGTGACTTCCATGTTATTTATCGTTTTGATGCCCAACATGCTGAAAAACACTCATAAGACAGTTATCTGGCAAAGGCGATTTATTTCCCCATATAGGTGGTTTTGCATGCACTTTAGGGTTTGCTACATAACAGTAGAAGAAAAAAAGCTTAAATTAAATTTTTTGATAATGTTCTTATTTCGCAAAATTTCATGAATTTTGCCCGAATTTTGGCATCTCGGTAACTGTGAAGATGAATAAGAAAGAAAAAAAATATCGTATTTATTTATTTTTTTTTTTCTCAATAAAGAGTGTAATTTGTGGCTTTTAACTTTTTCGTACTTAATGAACTTAAAAACACTCATAATACACGTTTCTCGTAATGTCCTTTCGTTTCCCAAAAATAGGGTTCTTTGCATGTATTTAAGCGTTTTTATTGGTAACATTATCAAAAACATTCAAAATGTATGTTTTTGGTAATGTTATTCTGTTTCACCATAAAGTGTATTTTGCCTGCATTTTAGTGTTTTGGTATATAAGGAGCTCAAATACACTTAAAGGCAAGTTCTTGTTAAAAATTGGTTTTATTCCAATGTAATGTAATTGCCTTGCTTTTTAGTGCTTTTTTGCCTAACACACTTTGGAAATTTTTAAATTTATAATGTACCAAAACGATAAGACATGCAAAACACCCTTCCTGCAGAAACATAAAAACATTACCAAAAACGAGCATTTTGGGCGATTTTTCAGCTTGTTATGTACAAAAGCGTCAAAATGCATATAAACTACCCAAATAAGAAAACGAAGACATTAAGAGAAAACAGTATTATGAGTTTTTTTTTTTACCTTATTAGGTACCGAAACGATAAAACGCACGATTTGCCTTCTGTATGGAGAAAATTTGCATTTTAAGTGTATTTAGCTTTGTTAGGTATCAAAACGCCAAAATGCATGCAAAGCACCCGATATGGGGAAAATAAACGACATTTCCAGAAACATGTCTTTTGAGAGTTTATGAGTGTGTTAGGCACAAAAAGCTCTTAAAAAGCATGGAAAGTGTCGTAAATGGGAAAACATTAAGTGTTTTGAGGTACTTACATACCAAACCGCTAAAACGGTTGCAAACACACTTTATGGAGAAACTCAACAGCTTTACCAAAAACATGCATTTTGAAAAGTTTTGCGCCTGTTACGTACAAAAACGATAAAATACATGCAAATAACCCTAAAAGGGGAAAATAAAACATTAAAAGAAACCTATATTTTGAGTGGTATTGAGCTTGATAGGTACCACAATACTAAAACGTATGAATAATACTCTATATGGAGAAACGGAACAAGATTAACCAACCCTTGTGTTTTAAGGCTTTTTTCACGTTATTAGGTACCGCAACGCGAAAATGCATGCAAAGTATACTATATGGGGAAAGGAAACATTTCCAGAAACATGTCCTCTCACTGTTTATGAGCATGTTAGGTAGCAAGAAGCTAAAAACCAAGGAAAGCACCCTATAAAAGAACACAAAAGATTACAAAAACTTTTAATTTCAGTGCTTATGAGCTACTTACACACAAAAACACTTAAACGCATCCAAAACGCTTTGAAAAAACTGAATAACATTAGCAAAAAAGCGTGTATTTTCAATGTTTTGAGCTTGTTACGCAAAAAAAAAAAATTAACCAACGACATTATGAGAAATTTATATAAAGAGTGTTTTTGAGCTTCTCAGGTACCAAAACGCGAAAATGCATAAATAATACTCTCTTTAGAGAAACACAACAATATTAGATACCAAAACGCTAAAAAGTAACAAAAAGTATTTGGAAAAGCAAAACATTACCAAAAGTGTCTTTTGAGAGTTTTTACAGCTTCTTACATACCAAAACGCTAAAATGCATGCAAAGCCCATTTTATGGAGAAACAGAATAACATTACCAGAAACGTGCATTTTGAGTTGTTTTTTTTATCTTACGTATAAAAAAAAAGCAAAAATGCATGCAAAACATCATAAATGGCGATACGAAAAGAAATAAAAAGACACTTAATTTATCAGTGTTTTTGAGATTCTTAGGTAGCAAAATGCACAAACGCATGTATAACATTATATATAAAGAAACAGAAGAACATTACCGAAAACGTATATTTTGAGTGTTTTTTTCACATTGTTACGTAAAAAAACGCCAAAATGCATGGAAATCACCCAATATGGATAAAATAAAGGACATTACGAGAAAGATGCCATTAGTGTTTTTGAGCGTCTTAGGTACCAAACGCGAAAACTATTTAGTACCACTGTATATGGAGAAACAGAACATTACCAAAAACGTTTATTTTGTGTCTTTCACAATTTTATGTACCAAAACGTCAAAATGACTCCAGACCACTATCTATGGGGAGATGAAACGAAATTTCCAGAAACATGTCTTTTGTGTGTCGATAGTTGTTGTTAGGTACCAAAGTTATAAAAAGCATGGAAAGCTACCTATATGAAAGAAAAAGTCAATCAAAAATTTATCTTTTCGGTATGTTCAGCTACTTACGTACCATAACGCTGAGATGTTTGCAAAACACCCTTTATTACCATAAACATTTTTTTTTTCTTTTTACATATAAAAAGAAACATAAATGAATGCAAAATACTTTGCATGAGGAAACGAAAAGACATTAGAAGAAACTTTTATAATAAGTGTTTTTTTTTTTTATTTCTTAGGTACCAAGATCTGTTTGACGCATTGAAGAACAGTCTATATGGAGAAAAGGAGAAGATTACAAAAAATGTGCTTTTTGAGTGTTTTTCACATTGTTAGGTACGAAAACTCTCTATAAAGAGTGTTATTTGTGGGTTTTAGCTTTCTTATACTTAACGAACTTAAAAAAAAACTCATAATACACGTTTCTCGTAACGTCCTTTCATTTTCCAAACACAGGGTTCTTTCCATGTATTTTAGCTTTTTCTATAGGTAACATGATGAAAAACACTCAAAATACATATTTTTGGTAATGTTATTCTGTTTCTCCATAAAGGGTGTTTTACATGCGTTTTAGCGTTTTGTTATGTAAGGAGTTAAAAAACACCTAAAGGCAAGTTCTTCGTAAAAGTTGGTTTTATTCCCAAGTAATGTGATTGTTCTGCTTTTAAGTGCTTTGTTGCATATCACGCTCAAAAACACTCAAAAAACATTTTTCTGGTAATGTCATTTTTTTTCCCACATAAAGCTGGTTTTGCATGTAATTTGGTAATTTCGTAACTATGAATGTGAAAAACACTCAAAATACACAATTTGGTAGGGTAATTCTGTTTTTAAATTAAAAGTGTTATTCATGCATTTCATCATTTTTGTATGTAAGGAACTTCTCTATATACACGAGTTTTTGCGTTTATTGCCTTGTGGTTCTTGTGAATCTATAAAAGACTAATTATACACATTTCTCGTAATGTTCTTTTGTTTCCTAATATAGAGTGTTTTCCATCCATTTTTGCATTTTTTGTAGGTAACAAGCTTAAAACACTCAAAATATATCTTTTTGGTAATGATAGTCTATTTCTTCACATTGGTTGGTTTGTATCCATTTTAGCTTTTTTCTTCGTAAATCTCTGAAAAGACTCGTTTTCAGCAATATTGTTGAAATTAATTTCGGTACAGGTTTCTGGTAAAGTCGTGTAATTTTCCCATATAGGTGGCTTTGCATACACTTTAGTGTTTGGTACATAACTCCGGAAAAAGCTAAAATTATTTTTGTTATATTTTTTTTTTCTTTACCTAATTTCACTGAATTTTGCCAGAGTTTTGGCATCTCGGTACCTATGAAGATGAATAACAAAAAAAAATTGTATTAATTTATTTTATTTATTTATTTATTTATTTTTCTCTATAAGGAGTGTTATTTGTGTGATTTAGCTTTTTGGTACTTAAGGAACCTAAAAAATCTCATAATACACAATTTTCGAAATATCTTTTGGTTTCACAAACATAGGGTTCTTTACATGTATTTAAGCGCTTTTATAGGTAACATGATCAAAAACACTTAAAATTCATGCTTTTGGTAATGTTATTTTGCTTCCCCATAAAGGGTGTTTTCCATGCGTTGAAGCGTTTTGTTATATAAGGAGTTAAAAACACTTAAAGGCATGATTTTGGTAAGAGTTGGTTTTATTCCCACGTAATGTGATTGTTCTGCTTTTTAGTGCTTTGTTGCATATCACGCTCCAAAACACTCACAAGACACTTTTCTGGTAATGTCATTTTTTCCCACATAAAACTAATTTCACTTGTAATTTCGGATTTTCGTAACTAAGAATGTGAAAAACACTCAAAATACTCACATTTGGTAAGATAATTCTGTTTTCTCATGAGTTTCAGCATTTTGGAATGTAAGAAACTTCTTTATATACACGAGTTTTTGCGTTTTTTGCCTTGTGGTTCTTGTGAAAATATAAAACACTCATTATACACGTTTCTCGTAATGTCCTTTTGCTTCCCAATATAGAGTGCTTTCCATCCATTTTCGCGTTTTTTGTAGGTAACAATTTCAAAAACACTCAAAATATCCCTTTTTGGTAATGTTTCTATTATTTTTCTTAATTTTGCTTGGTTTGCATCCGTTTTAGCATTATTGTACGTAAAACACCGAAAAGACACGTTTTCAATAATTGTGTGTTGGATTCCCATATAGATTGACTTCCTTGGGTTTTATCGCGTTGGTTCCTAACATGCTGAAAAACACTCATAAGACAGTTTTCTGGGAAATGATTTTTAATTTCCCCATATAGGTGGCTTTGCATACACTTTAGGGGTTTGGTAAATAACAGTCCAAAAAAAAGCAAAATTTAACTTTTTTGATAAAGTTCTTATTTCATATAATTTCCTGATGTTTGACCGAATTTTGGCACCTCGTTACCTGTGAATATGAATAAGAATGAAAAAAAAATCGTATTTTTTTATTTTTACTTATATTTTCTCAATAAAGAGTGTAATTTGTGGCTTTTAGCTTTTTCGTACTTAATGAACTTAAAAACACACATAATACACGTTTCTCGTAATTTCCTTTCATTTCCCAAAAATAGGGGTCTTTGCATGTATTTAAGCGTTTTTATTGGTAACATGATCAAAAACACTCACAATACATGTTTTTGGTAATGTTATTCTGTTTCACCATAAAGTGTATTTTGCATGCGTTTTAGTGTTTTGGTATATAAGGAGCTCAAAAACACTTAAAGGCAAGTTCTTATTAAAAATTGGTTTTATTCCAATGTAATGTCATTGCCCTGCTTTTCAGTGCTTTATTGCCTAACATGCTCAAAAACACTCAGAAGACATTTTTCTGGTAATGTTATTTATTTCCCACATAAAGCTGGTTTCGCATAAAATTTAGGGTTTTGGTAACTAAGAATGTGAAAACCACTCAAAATACACACATTTATTAAGATTTTTCTGTTTCTCAATTAAGAGTGTTGCTCATGAGTTTCAACATTTTGGTATCTACGAAACTTCTTCATATACACTAGCTTTTTGCATTTTTTGCCTTGTGGTTCTTTTGAACTATAAAACACTCATTATACACTTTTATTGCAATGTCCTTTTTTTTTCCATTATAGAGTGCTTTGCATCAATTTTCGTGTTTTTTATAGGTAACAAGCTCAAAACACTCAAAATATACCTTTTTGATGATGTTTTTCTATTTCTTTATATTGGTTTGTTTGCATCCGTTTTAGTTTATTTCTACGTAAAACACTGAGAAGACACGTTTTCAATAATTTTGTTTTGAATTCCCATATAGAGTGAGTTCCTTATTATTTATTGTTTTGGTGCATAACATGCTGAACAACACTCAAAAGAAAGATTTCTGATAAGGTCGTTTAATTTCCTCATATAGGAGGCTTTGCATGCATTTTAGAGTTTGGTACATAACAGTCTGAAAAAAAAGCTAAAATTAACTTTTTTGATAATATTCTTTTATCATATAATTGCCCTGATTTTTTATCAGAATTTTGGCATATCGCTACCTATGAATATAAAAAAAAAAATAATTTGTTACATATTTATTTATTTTTTTCTCAATGAAGAGAGTTATTTGTGGGATTTACCTTTTTGGTACATAAGGAACTTAAAAACACTCATAATACACGTTTTTCATAATGTCCTTTCGTTTCCCAAACAAAAGGTTCTTTGCATGTATTTAAGCATTTTTATAGGTAACATGTTCAAAAACACTCAAAACACAAGGTTTTGGTAATGTTATTCTGTTTCTCCATAAAGTGTGTCTTGCATGCGTTTTAGCAGTTTTGTATATAAGGAGCTCAAAAACACTTATGGCAAGTTCTTGGTAAAAAATGATTTTATTCCAATGTAATGTGAATGCCCTGCTTTTGAGTGGTTTATTACCTATAACGCTGAAAAACACTCAAAAGACACTTTTCTGGTAAATTCATTTTTTTTTTTTCCCACAAAGCTATTTTCGCATGTAATTTCGGGTTTTTGGTAACTAAGAATGTGGAAAGCACTCAAAATCCACGCATTTAGTAAGGTTGTTCCGTTTCTCAATTAAGAGTGTTATTCATGAGTTTCAGCATTTTGGTATCTAGAAAATCTCTCCATATACACGAGTTTTTGCGTTGTTTGCTTTGTGGTTCTTTTGAACTATAAAACAGTCATTATACACTTTTCTTGCAATGTCCTTTTCTTTCCCAATATAGAGTGCTTTGCATCAATTTTCGCGTTTTTGTAGGTAAAAAGCTCAAAAACACTGAAAATATACCTTTTTGGTAACGTTTTTCTATTTCTTGATATTGGTTGGTTTACATCCGTTTTAACGTTTTTCTACGTAAAACACTGAGAAGACACGTTTTCAGTAACTTTGTTTTGGATTTCCATTTAGAGTGAGTTCGTATCATTTATCGTTTCGGTGTCTAACATGCTAAAAAACACACAAAACACAGATTTCTGGTAAGGTCGTTTAATTTCCTCATATTGGAGGCTTTGCATGCACTTTAGGGTTTGGTACATAAGTCCGAACGAAAAAAGCTGAAATTAACTTTTTTGATAATATTCTTTTATCACATAATTACCCTGAATTTTCCCAGAATTTTGGCATCTTGGTACCTATGAAAATGAATAACAAAAAAAAAAATCCTATTTATTCTATTTTATTTTATTTTTTATTTTCTAAATAAAGAGTGTTATTTCTGGGTTTTAGCTTTTTCGTACTTAAGGAACTTATAAAAACACTCATAATACACGTTTCTCGTAATTTCCTTTAGTTTCCCAAACATAATGTTCTTTGCATGTACTTAAGACGCTTTTCTGGTAATGTCATTTTTTTTTCCCCACAAGAAGCTAATTTCGCATGTAATTTGGCATTTTCGTAACTAAGAATGTGAAAAACACTCAAAATACACAATTTGTAAGTAGTTCTGTTTATCGATTAAAGTGTTATTCATGCATTTCCTCATTTTGGTATGTAAAAATTTTTCTATATACACGAGCTTTTGCTTTTATTGCCTTGTGGTTCTTTTAAAACTATAAAACACTCATTATACACGTTTCTCGTAATGTCCTTTTGTTTCCTAATATAGAGTGCATTACATCCATTTTTGCATTTTTTGTAGGTAACAAGATCAAAAACACTGAAAATATATCTTTATGGTAATGTTATTCTATTTCTTCATATAGGATGGTTTGCATCCGCTTTAGCGTTTTTCTACGTAAAACACTGAAGAGACACGTTTTCAGTAATTTTGTTTTGGATTCTCATATTGACTGATTTTTATATTGTTTATAGTATTGGTGCCTAACATGCTGAAAAACACTGAAAAGACAGGTTTCTGGTAAAGTCCTTTAACTCTCCTAAATAGGTGGCTTTGCACGCACTTTAGGATTTGGTACATAACAATCCGAAAAAAAAACAGCTATAATTAACTTTCATGATAATGTTCTTTTTTCCACATGAATTCCGTGAATTTTGGCAGAATATTGGCAATTCGGTACCTATGAAGATGGAAAAAAAAATCCCATTTTATTTTTTTTATTTATTATTTATTTTTTTTTTTCTAAAAAGTGTTATTTGTGGGTTTTACCATTTTGGTACTAAAGGAACTTAAAAAACACTCATAATACACGTTTCTCGTAATGTCCTTTCGTTTTCTAAATATAAGGTTTTTTGCATGTATTTAAGCGTTTCTATAAATAACATGATCAAAAACACTCAAAATACATATATTTGGTAATGTTATTCTGTTTCTCCATAAAATGTATTTTGCATGCGTTTTAGCGTTTTGGTATGTAAAGAGCTCAAAAGCATTTAAAGGCAAGTTCTTGGTAAAATTTGGTTTTATTCCCATGTAATGTGATTGCCCTGGCTTTTAGTGCTTTATTGCGTAACAAGCTCAAAAAACACTGAAAAGACATGCAAAGCCTCCCATATGAGGAAATTAAAGACCTTACCAGAAATCTGTCTTTTGAGTGTTTTTCAGCTTATTAGGCACAAAAATGATAAATCATAAGGAACTCACTCTATGTGGGAATCCAAAAGAAAATTACTGAAAATGTGTCTTCTCAGTGTTTTACGTAGAAAAACGCTAAAACTGATGCAAACCAACCAATATCATGAAGCAGAAAAACTTTACCAAAAATGTATATTTTGAGTGTTTTTGAGCTTGTTACCTACAAAAAAAAAAAACGCAAAAAAATGATACAAAGCACTCTATATTGGGAAACAAAGGGACATTGCGAGAAAAGTGTATAATGAATGTTTTATAGTTCAAAAAAACACAAGTCAAAAAACGCAAAAACTCGTGTATATGGAGAAGTTTCCTAGATAGAAAAATGCTGAAACTCATGAATAACACTCTTAATTGAGAAACAGAACAACCTTACTAAATGCGTGCCAAAAACACTAAAAGGCAAGTTCTTCGTAAAAGTTGGTTTTATTCCCGTATAATGTGATTGCCCTGCTTTTTAATGCTTTATTGCCTAACACGCTCAAAAACACTCAAAGACACTTTTCTAGTAATGTCATTTTCTTCCCTCATAAAGGTAGTTTCAAATGTAATTTGGGGTTTTGGTAACTAAGATTGTAAAAAAAAAAAACACTCAAAATACACGCATTTAGTAAGGTTGCTCTGTTTCTTGTTTAAGAAAGTTATTCATGAGTTTCAGCATTTTGGTATATTGGAAACTTCTCCACACATACGAGTTTTTGCGTTTTTTGCCTTGTGATTCTGGTGAAACTATAAAACACTCATTATACACGTTTCTCGTTATGTTCTTTTTTTTTCTCTAATATACAGTGCTTTGCATCCATTTTTGCGTTTTTTTTATGTAACAAGCTCAAAAACACACAAATTATACTTTTCTGGTAATATTATTCTATTTTTTCATATTGGTTGGTTTGCATCAGTTTTAGCGGTTTTCTACGTAAATCTTTTAAAAGTTTAAGTAATTATCTTTTGGATTTCCATATAGAGTGACTTTCATATAATCTATCGTTTTGGTTCCTAACATGCGAAAAAACACTCAAAAGACAGGTTTCTTGTAAAGTCGTTAAATTTTCCAAAATAGGTGGCTTTGCATACACTTTATGGTTTGGTACATAACTCCGAAAAAAGGTAAAATTAACTTTTTCGATAATGTTCTTTTTTTCCACATAATTTCCCTGACTTTTGGCAGAATTTGGCATCTTGGTACCTATGAACATCTATAAAAAAAAAATAAAAATGCTATTTTTTTATATTTTTTTTTCTCTATAAAGTGTTATTTGTAGGTTTTAACATTTTGGTACTTAAGGAACTTAAAAACATTCATAGTACACATTTCTCGTAATGTCCTTTCGTTTCCCAAATATAGGGATCTTTGCATGTATTTAAGTGTTTTTATAGGTAACATGATAAAAAACACTCAAAAACACTTGTTTTTGGTAATGTTATTCTGCTTCTCCATAAAAGAGTGTTTTGCATGCGTTTTAGCGATTTGTTATGTAATGAGCTGAAAAACACTTCAAGGCAAGTTCTTGGTAAAAGTTCGTTTTATTCCAATGTAATATGATTGCCCAGCTTTTTAGTGCTTTATTGCCTAACTAGCTCAAAAATACTCAAAAGACACTTTTGGTAATGTCATTTTTTTTCCCACATAAAGTTAGTTTCGCATGGTGTTTGGTGTTTTGCTAACTAAGAATGTGAAAAAAACACTCAAAATACACGCATTTGGTAATGTTTTGTTTCTCAATTAAGATTGTTATTCATGAGTTTCAGCATTTTGGTATCTGAGAAACTTCTTTATATACACAAGTTTTTGCGTTTTTTACCTTGTGGTTCTTGTTAACCACAAGTTCTTTTGCCGGAAAAAAATAAGACACTCATTATACACGTTTCTCGTAATGTCCTTTTCTTTCCCAATAGGGAGTGCTTTGCATCCATTTTCCCTATTTTTGTAGGTAACAAGCTCAAAAACACTCAAAATATACCTTTTTGGTAATGTTATTCTATCTCTTCATATTGAGAATATTATCAAAAAAGATAATTTTAGCTTTTTTTCAGAATGTTATGTACCAAACTCTAAAGTGAATGCAACGCCACCTACATGAGGAAATTAAACGACTTTACGAGAAACCTTACTTTTGAGTGTTTTTCAGTATGTTAGGCACCAAAACGATAATAACATGGAAGTCACTCAATATGGGAATCCAAAACAAAATTACTGAAAACGTGTCTTTTCAGTGTTTTACGTAGAAAAACACACAAAAAAAAAAGGATGCAAACCAACCAATATGAAGAAATAGAATAACATTACCAAAAATATATATTTTGAATGTTTTTGAGCTTGTTACCTAAAAAAATGCAAAAATGGATGCAAAGTATTGCAAAACGAAAGGACATTCTGAGAAACGTGTACAATGAGTGTTTTATAGTTCCACAAGAACCAAAAGGCAAAAAACGCAAAAACTCGTGTACCTAGAGAAGTTTCTTAGATACCAAAATAATGAAACTCATGAATAACACTTTTAATTAAGAAACAGAATTACCTTACAAAATGTGTGTACTTTGAGTGTTTTCACATTCTTAGTTACGAAAATCCCAAATTACATGCGAAACTAGCTTTATGTGGGCAATAAATGTCATTACCATAAAAGTGTCTTTTGAGTGTTTTTGAGCGTTATATGCAACAAAGCACTAAAAAGCAGAACAATCACATTACATTGGAATAAACCAAATTTTACGAAGAATAGAAAAAAAAAAAAATTCCCAAATGAGTGTATTTTGGGTGTTTTTCACATTCTTAGTTACCAAAACCTCAAATTGCATGCGAAATATTGTGGGATAAAAATATGGGAAAAAAATGACATTAACATTAAAAAGTTTTTTTTTTGTGTTTTTGAGCGTGTTGGGAAATAAAGCACTAAAAAGCAGGGCAATCACATTACATAGGGATAAAACCAATTTTATCAAGAACTTCCCCTTAAGAATTTTTGAGCTCCTTACATACAAAAACGCTAAAACGAATGCAAAACACCATTTATGGAGAAAGCTAATAACATTACCAATAACACGTTTTTTGAGTGTTTTTGATCATGTTACTTATAAAAACACTTAAATACATGTTTGGGAAACGAAAAAAAAAAACATTACGAGAAACGTGTATTACGAGTGTTTTTAAGTTTCTTAAGTACCAAAAAGCTAAAAGCCACAAATAACACTCTTTATAGAGGAAAAAATAAAAAAATAAATAAAATAAAAAAAAATAACAATTTTTTTTTGTTATTCATATTCATAGGTACTGAGATGCGGAAAGTCTGTCAAAATTCAGGAAAATTATGTGGAAAAAAGATCATTATAAAAAAAATTAATTTTAGCTTTTTTTTCGGTCTGTTATGTACCAAACCCTAAAGTGCATCCAAAGCCATCTATATGGGGAAATTACACGACTTTACCAGAAACCTCTCTTTTGAATGTTTTCTTTTTTAGCATGTTAGGAATCAATTATTCATCTACATAGGTACCGAAATGCCAAAATTCTGGGAAAATTCAAGACAATTATATGATGAGATAATATTAACAAAAAATTTGATTTTAGCTTTTTTTTTCGGACTGTTATGTACCACACCATAAACTGCATGCAAAACCTTTTATATAAGGAAATTAAACGACCTTACCAGAAATCTGTCTTTTGAGTGTTTTTTAGCATGTTAGGCACCAAAATGATAAATAATAAGGAACTCACTTTATATGGGAATCCAAAACAAAATTACTGAAAACGTGTCTTCCCAGTGTTTTACGTAGAAAAAACGCTAAAATGGATGCAAACCAACCAATATCAAGAAATAGAAAAAAACATTACCAAAAAGGTATATTTTGAGTGTTTTTGAGCTTGTTACCTACAAAAAAACGCTAAAATTGATACAAAGAACTCTATATTAGAAAACAAAGGGACATTGCAAGAAAATTGTATAATGAGTGTATTATAGTTCAACAGAACAACAAGGCAAAAAACGCAAAAACTCGTTTATATGGAGAAGTTTCCTAGATACCAAAATGATGAAACTCATGAATAACACTCTTAATTTAGAAACAGAACAACCTTACCAAATTCGTATATTTTGAGTGTTTTTCATATTCTTTGTTACCAAAAACCAAAATTTCATGCGAAACCAGAATTATGTGGGAAAACATGACATTTCTAGAAAAATGTCTTTTGAGTATTTTTCAGCGTGATAGGCAATAAAGCGCTTTTCATTGGAATTAAACCAATTTTTACCAAAAACTTGCCTTTAAATGTTTTTGAGCTCCTTATATACCAAAACGCTAAAACGCATGCAAAACAAACTTTATGGGGAAACAGAATAACATTACCAATAACATGTAATTTGGGTGTTTTTTTTATCATGTTATCTATAAAAACGCTTAAATACATGCAAAGATCATTATGTTTGGGAAACAAAAGGACATTACGAGAAACGTGTATTATGAGTATTTTTTTTTAGTTCCTTAAGTACCAAAAAGCTAAAACACACAAATAACACTTTATTTAGAAAAAAAAATAAGAATTTTTTTTTTTTCATCTTCATAGGTACCGAGATGCCAAAATTCTGGTAAAATTTAGGAAAATTATATGAACAAAAGAATATTATCAAAAAAGTTAATTTTAGCTTTTTTTTCGGACTGTTATGTACCAAACCCTAAAGTGCATGCAAAGCCTCCTATATGAGGAAATTAAATGACCTTACCAGAAATCTGTCTTTTGAGTGTTTTTCAGCATGTTACTCAGCATGAACTCACTTTATATGGCAATCCAAAACAAAATTACTGAAAATGTATCTTCTCAGTGTTTTACGTAGAAAAACGCAAAAACTCGTGTATATAAAGAAGTTTCTTAGATACCAAAATGCTGAAACTCATGAATAACAATCTTAATTGAGAAACAGAAACACCTTAGAAAATGCCTGTATTTTGAGTGTTTTTCATATTCCTAGTTAGCAATACCCAAAATAGCATGCGAAACTAGCTTTATGAGGGAAAAAAAAAGACATTACCAGAAGTGTCTTTTAATTGTTTTTTAGCGTCTTAGGCAATGAAGTACTAAAAAGCAGGGCAATCACATTACATGTGAATAAAACCAACTTTTACCAAGAACTTGCCAATATGTGTTTTTGAGCTCCTTACATACCAAACCGCTAAAACGCATGGAAAACAAATTTTATGGAGAAACAGAATAACATTACCAAAAACATGTATTTTACTCGTAAGTGTTTTTGATAATATTATCAAAAAAACGCTTAAATACATGCAAAGAACCTTATCTTTGGGAAACGTAAGGACATTACGAGAAACGTGTATTATGAGTGTTTTTAAGTTCCTTAACTACCAAAAAGCTAAAACCCACAAATAACACTCGCTATTTAGATAAAAATAAAAAAAAATAAATAAATGAAAGGATTTTCTTTTCTTTTTTTTTTTTTTGTTATTCTCCTTCATAGGTACCGAGATGCCAGAATTCTGGGAAAAAAATTAGGGCAATTATATGATAAGAGAATATTATCAAAAAAAGTTTATATTAGCTTTTTTTCGGACTGTTATGTACCAAACACTAAAGTGCATGCAAAGCCTCCCATATGAGGAAGTTAAACGACCTTACCAGAAATCTGTGTTTTGAGTGTTTTTCAGCATGTTAGGCACCAAAACGATAAATAATAAGGAACTCACTCTATATGGCAAACCAAAACAACATTACTGAAAACGTGTCTTCTCAGTGTTTTACGTAGAAAAACCCTAAAACGGATGCAAACCAACCAATATCAAGAAGTAGAAAAACATTACCAAAAAGGTATATTTTGAGTGTTCTTGAGCTTGTTACCTACAAAAAAAAAAAACGCGAAAATTGATACAAAGCACTCTATATTGGAAAACAATAGTTCAAAAGAACCACAAGGAAAATAACGCAGAAACTCGTGTATATGGAGAAGTTTCCTAGATACCAAAATGCTGAAACTCATGAATAACACTCTTAATTGAGAAACAGAACAACTTTACTAAATGCGTGTATTTTGAGTGCTTTTCACATTTTTAGTTACCAAAATCCCGAATTGCATGCGAAACCAACTTTATGTGGAAAAAAAATGACATTACCAGAAAAGTGTCTTTTGAGTGTTTTTGAGCGTGATAGGCAATAAAGCACTAAAAAGCATGACAATAAAATCAAATTTTACCAAGAACTTGCCTTTAAGTGTTTTGAGCTCCTTATATACCAAAACGCTAAAACGCATGCAAAACACACTTTATGGAGAAAGAGAATAGCATTACCAAAAACATATATTTTGAGTGTTTATGATCATGTTACCAATAAAAACACTTAAATACATGCAAAGAACCCTATCTTTGGAAAATGAAAGAACATTGCGAGAAACGTGTATTATGAGTGTTTTTAAGATCATTATTTAGCAAAAAGCTAAAAGCCGCAAATAACACTCTTTATTGAAAAAAAATAAATGAATGAATAAAAAAATACGATATTTTTTTCTTTCTTTTTCATTTTCACAGGTACCGAGATGCCAAAATTTGGGCAAAATTCAGGAAATTATGAGTCAATTATAAAAAAAATTAATTTTATCTTTTTTTTCATACTGTTATGTACAAAACCCTAAAGTGCATGCAAATTAAATGTCTTTGCCAGAAATCTGTCTTATGAGTGTTTTTCAACTTGTTAGGCACCATAACGGTAAATAACATGCAAGTCACTCAATATGGGAATCTAAAACAAAATTAATGAAAACGTGTCTTTTCGGTGTTTTACGTAGAAAAACGCTAAAACGGATGCAAACCAACCAATAAGAAAAAATGAAATAACATTACCAAAAAGGTACATTTTGAGAGTTTTTGAGCTTGTTACAAAAAACGCGGAAATGGATGCAAAGCACTCCCTATTGGGAAACAAAACGACATTACGAGAAACGTGTGTAATGAGTGTCTTATTATTTTAGAGCAAAAGAACTTGTGGTTCACAAGAACCACAAGGCAAAAAACGCAAAAACTCGTGTATATAAAGAATTTTCTTAGTTATCAAAATGCTGAAACTCATGAATAACAATATTAATTGAGAAACAGAACAACCTTACCAAATGCGTGTATTTTGAGTGTTTTTCACATTCGTAGTTAGCAAAACCCCAAATAGCACGCGAAACTATGTTGGATAAAAAAATGACATTACCAGAAGTGTCTTTTGAGAGTTTTCAGCGTGTTAGGCAAGAAATCACACACAAAAAAAAAAAAAAACAGGGCAATCACATTACATGAGAATAAAACCAACTTTTATCAAGAACTTGCCTTGAAGTGTTTATGACCTCCTTGCCAACCAAAACCCTAAAACGCATGCAAAAAACTCCTTTATGGAGAAGCAGAATAACATTACTAAAATCATATGTTTCAAGTGTTTTTGATCATATTACCTATAAAAACGCTTAAATACATGCAAAGAACCCTATGTTTGGGAAACGAAAGGACATGACGAAAAACGTGTATTAGGACCGTTTTTAAGTTCCTTAAGTACCAAAATATTAAAACTCACAAATAACACTCTTTATAGAGAAATAAATAAATAAATAAATAAAAATAGTTTTTTTTCATATTGATTTTCATAGGTACCAAGAGGCCAAAATTCTGCCAAAATTCAGGGAATTTATGTCGAAAAAAAAACATTATCAAAAAAGTTAATTATAGGTCTTTTTTCGGATTTTTATGTAACAAACTCTAAAAAGCATGCCACCTATATAAGGAAGTTAAACGACTTTACCAGAAACCTGTCTTTTCAGTGTTTTTCAGCATGTTAGACACCAAAACGATAAATAATATGGAAGTCAGTCAATATGTGAATCCAAAACAAAATTACTGAAAACGTGTCTTTTCAGTGTTTTACGTAGAAAAACGCTAAAACGGATGGAAACCAACAAATATGAAGAAATAGAATAACATTACAAGAAAGTGTTTTTGAGCTTTTTACCTACAAAAAAAGCGCAAATGGATGGAAAGCACTCTATATTGGGAAGCTAAAGGACATTACGAGAAACGTGTATAATGAGTGTTTTATAGTTTCACAAGAACCACAAGGCAAAAATCGCAAAAACTCATGTATATAGAGAAGTTTCTTACATACCAAAACGCTAAAACTCATGAATAACACTTTTAATTGAAAAACCTTACCTTACCAAATGTGTGTATTTTGAGTGTTCTTCACATTCTTAGTTACGAAAATCCCAAATTACATGCAATACTAGCTTTATGTGGGAAAAAAAATGACATTACCAGAAAAGTGTCTTTTGAGTGTTTTTGAGCGTTATATGCAACAAAACACTAAAAAGCAGAACAATCACATTACATGGGAATAAAACCAACTTTTACGAAGAACTTGCCTTTAAGTGTTTATTAACTCTTTACATACCAAAACGCTAAACGCATGCAAAACAACCTTTATTGAGAAACAGAATAACATTACCAAAAAAAATGTATTTTGAGTGTTTTTGATCAGGTTACCTATAAAATCGCTTAAATACATGCAAAGAACCCTATGTTTGTGAAACGAAAGGACATTACGAAAATCGTGTATTATGAGAATTTTTAAGTTCCTTAAGTACCAAAAATCTAAAACCCACAAATAACACTCTTTATAGAAAAAAAAATAATTAAAAAATGGATTTATTTTTGTTATTCATCTTCATAGGTACCGAGATGCCAAAATTCTGAAAAAATTCAGGAAAATTGTGTGAAAAAAAAACAAAAAAAATAATTTTAGCTTTTTCCGGAGTTATGTACGAAACCCCGAAGTGCATGCAAAGCCACCTATATGGGGAAATTACACGACTTTACAAGAAACGTGTCTTTGGGTGTTTTCAGCAATTTCAACAACATTACTGAAAACGTGTCTTTTCAGTTTTAGCGTAGAACGCTGAAACGGATGCAAACCAACCAATATGAAGAAATAGAATAAAATTACAAAAAAGCTGAATGTTTTTGAGCTTGTTACCTACAAAAAACGCAAAAATAAATTCAAAGTAGTCTATATTGGGAAACAAAAGGATATTACAAGAAAATTGTATAATGAATGTTTTATTAGTTTTCAAGAACCATAAGGCAAAAAACGCAAAAACTCGTATATATAGAGAAGTTTCTTAGATACCAAAATGCTGAAACTCATGAATAACGCTCTTAATTCAGAAAAAGAGAACAATCTTAGGAAATGAGTGTATTTTGAGTTTTTTTTTTCCACATTCTTAGTGGTCCGACCCCAAACTACATGCGAAACTGTGGAAAAAAAAATGAAATTACTAGAAAAGTGTCTTTTTAGTGTTTTTCAGCGTGTTAGGCAATAGAGCACTAAAAAGCAAGGCAATCACATTACATGGGAATATAATCAACTTTTACCAAGAACCTGCCTTTAATTTTTTTTTTAGCTACTTACATACCAAAACTCTAAAACCCATGCAAAGCACCCTTTATGGAAAAGCAGAATAATATTATCAAAAACATGTATTTTGAGTGTTTTTGAGCTTGTTACCAATGAAAACGCTTAAATACATACAAAGAACCCTATGTTTGGGAATGAAAGGACATTACGAGGAATGTGTATTATGAGTGTTTATAAGTTCCTTAAGTACCAAAAAGATAAAATCCACAAATAACACTCATTATAGAGAAAAAAAAATAGCATTTTTTTTTTTTTAATGATCTTCATAGGTACCGAGATGCCAAAATTCTGGCAGAATTCAGGAAAATTACGTGAAAAAAGAACATTATGAAAAAGGTTAATTTTAGCATTTTTTTCGGACTGTTATGTACCAAACCCTAAAGTGTATGCAAAGCCACCTATATGGGGAAATTAAACGACTTTACAAGAAACCTATCTTTTGAGTGTTTTTTCAGCACGTTAGGCATCAAAACGATAAATAACATGGAAGTCACTCTATATGGGAATCCAAAACAAAATTACTGAAAACATGTTTTCTGTGTTTTATGTAGAAAAACGCTAAAACGGAGGGAAACCAACCAATATGAAGAAATAGAATAACATTACCGTAAAGGTATATTTTGAGTGTTTTTGATCATGTTACCTATAAAAACGCTTAAATACATGCAAAGAACCTTATCTTTAGGAAACAAAAGGACATTACGAGAAACGAGTATTATGAGTGTTTTTACGTTCCTTAAGTACCAAAAAGCTTAAACCTACCAATTCTCTTTATAGAGAAAAATAAATAAATAAATGAAAAAATAGCTTTTATTTGTTATTGATCTTCATAAGTACCGAGATGCCAAAATTCTTTCAAAATTCAGGGAAATTATGTGAAAAAAGAACATCAAAAAAGTTAATTTTAAAAGGGGAAATTAAGCGACTTTACCTGAAACCTGTCTTTTGCCTGTTTTTCAGTATATTAGGCACCAAAACAATAAATAATATGGAAGTCACTCTGTATGGGAATCCAAAACAAAATTACTGAAAACGTGTCTTTTCAGTGTTTTACGTAGAAAAACGCTAAAACGAATGCAAATCAACCAATATGATGAAATAGAATAATATTACCAAAAAAGTATTTTTTGTGTTTTTGAGGGAAAATGGATGCAAATCTCTCTATACTCGTATTGGGAAACAAAAGGACATTACAAGAAATGTTTATAATGCGTGTTTTATAGTTTCACAAGAACCACAAGGCAAAAGAAGCAAAAACTCGTGTATATGGAGATGTTTCTAAGATACCAAAATGCTGAAATTCATGAATAACACTCTTAATTGAGAAACAGAACAATCTTACCAAATGCGTGTATTTTGAGTGTTTTTCACATTCTTAGTTACCAAAACAAGAAATTACATGCGAAACTAGCTTTATGTGGGAAATAAATGACATTACCAGAAAAAAGTGTCTTTTGAGTGTTTTTAAGCGTGTTAGCCAATAAAGCACAAAAAAGCAGTGCAATGACATTACATGGAAATAAAACCAGCATTTACCAAGAACTTGTCTTTAAGTGTTTTTCAGCTCCTTACATACCAAAACGCTAAAATGCATGCTAAACACCCTTTATGGAGAAACAATATAACATTTCGAAAAGCATAAATTTTTAGTGTTTTTGATCTGTTACGTATAAAAACGCTTAAATACATGCAAAGAACCCTATCTTTGGGAAACGAAAGGACATTAAAAGAAACGTGTATTATTGACTGTTTTTAAGTTCCTTAAGTACCAAAAAAAATAAATAAATAAATAAAAAAATAGCATTTTTTTGTATTGATAAGTACCGAGATGACAAAATTCTGCCAAAATTCAGGGAATTTATGTAGAAAAAAGAACATTATCAAAAAAGTTAATTATAGCTTTTTTTTCGGATTGTTATTTACCAAACCCTAAAGTGCAGGCAAAGCCACCTATATGAGGAAATTAAACGACTTTACCAGAAACCTGTCTTTTCAGTGATTTTCAGCATGTTAGGCACCAAACCGATAAATAATATGGAAGTCAGTCAATATGTAAATCCAAAACAAAATTACTGAAAACGTGTCTTTTCAGTGTTTTACGTAGAAAAAAGGCTAAAACGGATGCAAAGCAACGAATATGAAAAAAATAGAATAACATTACTAAAAAGTGTTTTTGAGCTTTTTACCTACAAAAAACGCGAAAATGGATGTAAAAGCACTCTATATTGGGAAACAAAAGGACATTTAGAGAAACGTGTATAATGATTGTTTTATAGTTTCACAAGAACCACAAGACAATAAGCGCAAAAACTCGTTTTATATAGAGAAGTTTTTTACATACCAAAATGGTAAAACTCATGAATAAAAATTTTAATTGAAAAACAGAACTACCTTACCAAATGTGTGTATTTTGAGTGTTTTTTTCACATTCTTAGTTACGAAAATCCCAAATTACATGAGAAACTAGCTTTATGTAGGAAAAAAATGACATTATCAGAATAGTGTCTTTTGAGTGTTTTTGAGCGTGATATGCAACAAAGCACTAAAAAGCAGAATAATCACATTATATAGGAGTAAAACCAACTTTTACGAAGAACTTGCCTTTAAATGTTTTTAACTCCTTACATACCAAAACGCTAAAACGCATGCAAAACACCATTTATGGAGAAACAGAAAAACATTACCAAAAACATGTATTTTGAGTGTTTTTGATCATGTTACCTATAAAAACGCTTAAATACATGCAAAGAACCCTATATCTGTGACACGAAAGGATATTACGAAAATCGTGTATTATGATTGTTTTTAAGTTCCTTAAGTACCAAAAAACTTTTTTCCGTAATTATGTACCAAACCCAGAAGTGCATGCAAATCCCCCTATATGGGGAAATTACAAGACTTTACCAGAAATCTGTCTTTTGAGGGTTTTTCAGCAATTTCAACAATATTACTGAAAACGTGTCTTTTCAGTTATTTACGAAGAAAAATGCTAAAACGGATGGAAACCAACTAATATGAAGAAATAGAATAACATTACCAAAAAGATATATTTTGAGTGTTTTTCAGCTTATCTACAAAAAATGCTAAAATGGATGGAAAGTACTCTATATTGGGAAACAAAAGAACATTACGAGAAACGAGAAAAAAAAAAACGCAAAAACTCGTGTATATAGACAAGTTTCTTACATACCAAAATGCTGAAATGCATGAATAACAATTTTAATTGAGAAACAAAACTACCTAACCAAATGTGTATATTTTGATTATTTTTTCACATTCTTAGTTACGAAAATCCCAAATTACATGGGAAACTAGCTGTATGTGAGAAAAAAAAAATATTACCAGAAAAGTGTCTTTTGAGTGTTTTTGAGCGTGATATGCAACAAAACACTAAAAAGCAGAACAATCACATTACATGGGAATAAATCCAACTTTTACGAAAAACTTGCCTTTGTGTTTTTTTTTTTTACTCCTTACATACCAAAACGCTAAAACGCATGCAAAACACCCTTTATGGAGAAACATTACCAAAAACATGTATTTTGAGTGTTTTTGATCATGTTATTTATAAAAACGCTTAAATACATGCAAAGAACCTTATGTTTGGGAAACAAAAGGACATTACGAGAAACGTGTATTATGATTTTTTTTAAGTTCCTTAAGTACCAAAAAAAACTAAAAACCCACAAATAACACTCTTTATAGAGAAAAAAAATATATAAAATAAATAATTATTATTATTGTTATTTTTTCTTTTTTTGTTATTCATCTTCATAGGTACTAAGATGCCAAAATTCTGGCAAGATTCTTTGGGTATCGAAAACAAAATTACTGAAAACGTGTCTTTTCTGTTTTACGTAGAAAAACGCTAAAACGGATCCAAACCAACCAATATGAAGAAATAGAATAACATTACCAAAAAGGTATATTTTGAGTGTTTTTGAGCTTGTTACCTACAAAAAACGCGAAAATGGATGCAAATCACTCCCTATTGGGAAAGAAAAGGACATTACGAGAAACTTGTATAATGAGTGTCTTATTATTTTCCGGCAAAAAAAACTTGTGGTTGACAAGAACCACAAGGCATAAAACGCAAAAACTCGTGTATATAAAGAAGTTTCTTAGATACCAAAATGCTGAAACTCATGAATAACAATCTTAATTGAGAAACAGAACAACATTACCAAATGCGTGTATTTTGAGTTTTTTTTTTCACATTCTTAGTTAGCAAAAGCCCAAATAGCATGCGAAACTAACTTTATGTAGGAAAAAAATGATATTACCAGAAGTGTCTTTTGAGTGTTTTTGAGCGTGTTAGGCAATAAAGCACTAAAAATATTACATTGGAATAAAACCAACTTTTACGAAGAACTTGCCTTTGAAGTGTTTTTTCATCTCCTTACATAACAAATCGCTAAAACGCATGCAAAACACTCCTTTATGGAGAAGTAGAATAACATTACCAAAAACAAGTGTTTTTGAGTGTTTTTTTTATCATGTTACCTATAAAAATGCTTAAATACATGCAAAGATCCCTATATTTGGGAAACGAAAGGACATTACGAGAATTGTGTATTATAAATGTTTTTAAGTTCCTTAAATACCAAAACGTTAAAACCTACAAATAACACTCTTTATAGAGAAAAAAATAAATGAATAAATAAAAAAATAGCATTTTTTTTTTTTTTGTTATTGATGTTCATAGGTACCAAGATGCCAAAATTCTGCCAAAATTAAGGGAAATTATATGGAAAAAAGAACATTATCGAAAAAGTTAATGTTACCTTTTTTTCGGAGTTATGTACCAAACAATAAAGTGTATGCAAAGCCACCTATATGGAAAATTTAACGACTTTACAAAAAATCTGTCTTTTGAGTGTTTTTCCGTATGTTAGGCACCAAAACGATAGATAATATAAAAGTCACTCTATATGGAAATCAAAAACAAAATTACTGAAAACGTGTCTTTTAAAAGATTAACGTAGAAAAACGCTAAAACGGATGCAAACCAACCAATACGAAAAAATAGAATAATATTACAAGAAAAGTATATTTTGAGTGTTTTTTAGCTTGTTATATAAAAAAAAAAACGCAAAAATGGATGCAAATCACTGTATATTAGGAAAAAAAGGACATAACGAGAAACGTGTATAATGAGTGTTTTATAGTTTCAAGAGAATCACAAGGCAAAAACGCAAAAACTCGTCTCTGTGGAGAAGTTTCTAAGATACCAAAATGCTGAAACTCATGAATGACACTATTAATAAAAAAAAAAACAGAGCAACCTTACTAAATGCGCGTATTTTGAGTGTTTTTTTTTTTACATTTTAGTCACCAGAACCCCAAATTCCATGCGAAAAAAATAACATTACCAGAAAAGTGTCTTTGAGTGTTTTTGAACGTCTTAGGCAATAAAGCACTAAAAAGCAAGGCAATCACATTTCATGGAAATAAAACCAACTTTTACGAAGAACTTGCCTTTTACTTTTTTTTACACTCATTTAGTAAGGTTGTTCTGTTTCTGAATTAAGAGTGTTATTCATGAGTTTCAGCATTTTGGTATCTAGGAAATTTCTCCATATACACGAGTTTTTGCGTTTTTTGCCTTGTGATTTTTTTGAACTATAAAACATTCATTATACACTTTTCTCCCAATGTCCCTTTGTTTCCCAATATAGAGTGCTTTGTATCAATTTTTAGGTTTTTTTTTTTGTAGGTCACACGCTCAAAAACACTCAAAATATACATTTTTTGTAATATTTTTTTGCTTCTTGATATTGGTTGGTTTGCATCAGTTTTAAAGTTTTTCCTACGTAAATCACTGAGAAGACACGTTTTCAGTAATTTTCCTTATTATTATCAGTTCCTTATTATTTATCGTTTTAGTGCCTAACATGCTGAAAAACACTGAAAAGAGAGATTTCTGGTAAGGTCTTTAATTTCCTCATATGGGAGGCTTTGCATGTCTTTTCAGTGTTTTTTGAGCGTGTTACGCAATAAAGCACTAAAAGCCAGGGCAATAACATTACATGGGAATAAAACCAAATTTTATTAAGAACTTGCCTTTAAGTGTTTTTGAGCTCCTTACATACCAAAAGGCAAAAACACATGCAAAATACATTTTATGGAGAAACAGAAGAACATTACCAAATAAAAGTATTTTGAGTGTTTTTGATCATGTTTTCTATAAAAACGATTAAATACATGCAATGAACCTTATGTTTGGGAAACGAAAGGACATTACGAGAAACGTGTATTATGAGTGTTTTTTAAGTTCCTTCAGTACCAAAAAGCTAAAAACCACAAATAACACTTTTTAGAAAAAAAATAATAAATAAAAAAATTAAAAAATGGGAATTTTTTTTTTTATCTTCATAGGTACCGAATTGCCAAAATTCTACCAAAATTCAGGGAATTTATGTAGAAAAAAGAACATTATCATGAAAGTTAATTATAGCTTTTTTTTCGGATTGTTATGTACCAAAATCTAAAGTGCATGCAAAGCCACCTATATAGGGAAGTTAAAGGACTTTACCAGAAACCTGTCTTTTCAGTGTTTTTCAGCATGTTAGGCACCAGTACGATAAATAATAGGAAAATCAGTCAATATGTGAATCCAAAACAAAATTACTGAAAACGTGTCTTTTCAATGTTTTACGTAGAAAAACGCTAAAGCGGATGCAAACCATCCTATATGAAGAAATAGAATAACATTACCAAAAAGATATATTTTGAGTGTTTTTGAGCTTACCTACAAAAAATGCAAAAAATGGATGTAAAGCACTCTATATTAGGAAACACAAGGACATTACGAGAAACGTGTATAATGAGTGTTTTATAGTTTTAAAAGAACCACAAGGCAATAAACGCAAAAAGTCGTGTATATAGAGAAATTTTTACATATCAAAATGATGAAATGCATGAATAACACTTTTAATCGATAAACAGAACTACCTTACCAAATTGTGCTTTTTGCGTGTTTTTCACATTCTTAGTTACGAAAATGCCAAATTACATGCGAAACTAGCTTCATGTGGAAAAAAAATGACATTACCAGAAAAGTGTCTTTTGAGTGTTTTTGAGCGTGATATGCAATAAAGCACTAAAAAGCAGAACAATCACATTACATGGGAATAAAACCAACTTTTACGAAGAATTTGCCTTTAAGTGTTTTTAACCCCTTATATACCAAACCGCTAAAACGCATGCAAAACAAACTTTATGGAGAAACAGAATAACATTACCAAAAACAGGTATTTTGAGTGTTTTTGATCATGTTATCTATTAAAACGCTTAAGTACATGCAAAGAACATTATGTTCGGGAAACAAAAGGATATTACGAGAAATTTGTATTATGAGTGTTTTTATAAGCTCCTTAAGTACCAAAAAGCTAAAACCCACAAATAACACTCTTTATTTAGAAAATAAAAAATAAAAAATAAAATAAATAGGATTTTTTTTTTTGTTTTTCATCTTCATAGATACCGAGATGCCAAAATTCTGGGAAAATTCAGGGCAATTATGGGATAAAAGAATATTATTAAAAAAGTTAATTTCAGCTTTTTTTTCGGACATTTACCAAACCCTAAACTGCATGCCAAAACGGTAAAGCGAATGAATAGCACTCTATATGGAGAAACAAAAACGCTAAAATGCATGCATAGTATCATATATGAGGGAAAATACGATACTTCTAGAAGCGTGTGTTTTCAGTGTTTGTTAGCGTATTAGGTACCAAAACGCTAAAAAGCAAGGAAAGAACCATACATGGGAAAACAAAACATTACAAAAAAGTCTTTTCATTGTTTTGAGCTACTTACATACTAAAACGCAAAGGCGCATGGAAAACACCTTTTATGGAGAAACAGCAAAACGTGTATTTTTAATGTTTTCAGATAATTACGTAAAAAAATTTCAAAATTCATGTAAAGTTCCCAATATGGGGAAACGATAAGACATTACGAGAAACGTATATTATAAGTGTTTTACATCTTATTAGGTTGAAAAATACGAAAATGCATGAATACCACTCTATATGGAGTAACAGAACAACATTACCAAAAACGTGTATTTTGTTTGTTTTAACAATGTTATGTACCAAAACGTCGAAATTCATGCAAAGTGGAATCTATGAGAGAAACGAAACGAAATTTTCAGAAACGTGAATTTTGAGTGTTTATGAGCGTATTAGGCACCAAAACTCTAAAAAAAATAAAAATGGAAAGCATTCTATATGGGAATACAAAACAAAATTATCAAAAAAATAGTATTTTTTTTTGTGTTTTTGAGCTACTTTTATACCAAAACGCTTAAACAGACGCAAAACACGCTTTATGGAGAAACAAAATAACAATACAAAAAAAACTATATTTTCAGTGTTTTGAGGTAAGTAAAATAACGCCGAAATGTATGCAAAGTTCCCTATGCCGGGAAACGAAGACATTTCGAGAAACGTGTATTATGAGAGCTCTTGAGCTTATTAGGTACCAAACACAAAGGCACCTTAATAGTACTCTATATGGAGAAACAAAACAACAAGAATGAAAATATATATTTTGAGTGGTTTTCATATTATTAGGTAACAAAGCGCAAAAATACATGCAAAGACCTCTAAAAGACGACACAAAACGAAATTGCAAGAAACCTATCTTTTGAGAGTGTTTCTACATGTTAGGCACCAAAACAATAAGAAGTATGAAAAGATCACTATGTTTGAAGGAAAAAAGAAATAACCAACAAAGTGACTTTTCACGTGTTTGGAAGTTTTTAAATTTATAATGTACCACAACGATAAAACATGCAAAACACCCTTCCTGCAGAAACATAAAACATTACCAAAAATGAGCATTTTCAGCGATTTTTCAGCTTGTTATGTACAAAAGCGTCAAAATCCTTATAAAGTACCCTATATAAGAAAACGAAAAGACATTAAGAGAAACCGGTATTATGAGTTTTTTTTTTTTTTTTAGCTTATTAGTTACCAAAACAATAAAACGTATGATTTGCATTCTGTATGGAGAAAACGTGTATTTTAAGTGTATTTAGTGTTGGTAGGTAACAAAACGCCAAAATGCATGCAAAGCACCCGATATGGGAAAAATAAACGACATTTCCAGAAACATGTCTTTTGAGAGTTTATGAGTGTGTTAGGCACAGAAATCTCTTAAAAAGCATGGAAAGTACCGTAAATGGGAAAACATTGTTTTGAGCTACTTACGTACCAAACCGCTAAAACGGTTGCAAAACACACTTTATGGAGAAACTCAACAGCTTTCCCAAAAAACTGCATTTTGAGAAATTTTGCGCCTGTTACGTACAAAAACGATAAAATACATGCAAATAACCCTAAAAGGGGAAAAGAAAACATTAAAAGAAACGTATATTTTGAGTGGTATTGAGCTTCATAGGTACCAAAATACTAAAACGTATGAATAATACTCTATATGGAGAAACAGAACATGATTAACCAAAACTTGTGTTTTAAGGGTTTTTTCATGTTATTAGGTACCGCAACGCGAAAATGCATGCAAAGCATACTATATGGGGAAAGGAAACATTTCCAGAAACATGTCCTTTCAGTTTTTATGAGCTTGTTAGGTACCAAGAAGCTAAAAATCAAAGAAAGCACCCTATAGGAGAAAACAAAAGATTACAAAAACTTTTCATTTCAGTGCTTATGATTTACTTACATACAAAAACATTTAAACGCATCCAAAACGACTTTTTTTGGAAAAACTGAATAACATTACCAAAAAATGTGTATTTTCAATGTTTTGAGCTTCTTAACCAAAAAAAAAAACATAAAAAGTAACCAATGGCATTATGGGAAACTTATATTAAGAGAGTTTTTGAGCTTCTCAGGTACCAAAACGTAAAAATGCATTAATGATACTCTCTTTGGAGAAACACAACAATATTAGATACCAAAACGCTAAAAAGCAACGAAAACTCTCTATTTGGAAAAGCAAAACATTACCAAAAAGCGTGTCTTTTGAGAGTTTTTATAGCTACTTATGTACGAAAACGCTAAAATGCATGCAAAGCACATTTTATGGAGAAACAAAAACATTACCAGAAATGTGCATTTTGATTTTTTTTTTTTATCTTACGTATAAAAAAAAAAGCAAAAATGCATGCAAAGTATCCTAAATGGCGATACGAAAAGAAATAAAAAGACACTTCATTTATCAGTGTTTTGAGATTCTTAGGTAGCAAAATGCACAAACGCATGTATAACATTATATATGAAGAAACAGAACATTACCGAAAACGTATATTTTGAGTATTTTTCAGACTGTTATGTAACAAAAACGCCAAAATGCATGGAAATCACCCAATATGGACAAAATAATGGATATTACGAGAAAGATGTATTATTAGTATCTTTGAGCGTCTTAGGTACCAAACGCAAAAACTATTTAGTACCACTGTATATGGAGAAACAGAACATTACCAAAAACGTTTATTTTGAGTGTTTTTCACAATTTTATGTACCAAAAGGTCAAAATGCCTCCAGAGCACCATCTATGGGGAGATGAAACGACATTTCCAGAAACATGTCTTTTGAGTGTTGATGAACGTGTTAGGTACATAAGTTATAAAAAAACATTAAAAACTACCTATATGAAAGAACAAGACAACCAAAAATTTTTCTTTTGGATATTTTCAGCTACTTACTTACCATAACGCTTAGATGTATGCAAAACGCCTTCTGCATGAGGAAACGAAAAGATATTAGAAGAAACTTTTATTATGAGTGTTATTTTTTTTTATTTCTTAGATACCAAGACCTATTTAACGCATTGAAGAGCACTCTATATGGAGAAAAGAACAAAATTACCAAAAATGTGCTTTTTGAGTGTTTTTGACATTGTTAGGTACGAAAACACTCTATAAAGAGTGTTATTTGTGGGTTTTAGATTTTTCATACTTAACGAACTTAAAACAAAAACTCATAATACACGTTTCTCGTAACGTCCTTTCATTTTCCAAACATAGGGCTCTTTGAATGTATTTAAGCTTTTTTATAATTAGCATGATCAAAAACACTCAAAATACATGTTTTTGGTAATGTTATTCTGTTTCTCCATAAAAGGTGTTCTGCATGCGTTTTAGCGTTTTGATATGTAAGGAGCTCAGAAACACTTAAAGGCAAGTTCTTGGTAAAAGTTGGTTTTATTCCCATATCATGTGATTACCCTGCTTTTTAGAGCTTTATTGCCTATCACGCTCAAAAACACTCAAAAGACACTTTTCTAGTAATGTCATTTTTTTCCCACATAATGCTAGTTTCGCATGCAATTTGGGTTTTTGGTAACTAAGAATGTGAAAAGCACTCAAAATACACGCATTTGGTAAGGTTGTTCTGTATTCTTAATTAAGAGCGTTATTCCTGAGTTTCAGCATTTTGGTATCTAAGAAAATTCTTTATATACACGAGTTTTTGCGTTTTTTGCCTTGTGGTTCTTGTGAAACTATAAAACACTCATTATACACGTTTCTCATAAAGTCCTTTTGTATCCCAATATAGAGTGCGTTCCATCCATTTTCGCTTTTTTTGTAGGTAAGAAGCTCAAAAACATTCATAATATATCTTTTGGTAATATTATTCTATTTCTTCATATTTGTTGGTTTGCATCCGTTTTAGCGTTTTTCTACATAAAACACTGAAAAGACACTTTTTCCGTAATTTTGTGATGGATTCCCATTTTAAGTGACTTCCATATTATTTATCGTTTTGGTGCCTAACATGCTGAAAAACATTCAAAGGACAGGTTTCTGGTAAAGTCATTTAATTTCCCAATATAGGTGGCTTTGCATGCACTTTAGGGTTTGGTACATAACAGTACGAAAGAAAGCTAAAATTAACATTTTTTTCATAATATTCTTTTTTCACATAATATTCCTGAATTTTGCCACAATTTTGGCATCTTGGTACCTATGAAGATGAATAACAAAAAAAATTCCAATTTTTTTATTTATTTATTTTTTTCTCTCTAAAGAGTGTTAATTTGGGGTTTTAGGTTTTTGGTACTTAAAAAATCTTAAAAACTCTCATAATACACGTTTCTCGAAATGTTCTTTCGTTTCCCAAACATAAGGTTCTTTGCATGTATCTAATTAGCATTTTCATAGGTAACATAATCAAAAACACTCAAAATACATATTTTTGGTAATGTTATTCTGTTTCTCCATAAGGGGTGTTTTGCATTTGTTTTAGCGTTTTGGTATATAAGGAGCTCAAAAACACTTAAAGGCAAGTTCTTGGTAAAAGTTGGTTTTATTCCCATGTAATATGATTGATAAAACGTATGCAAAACACCCTATATGGAGAAACATCATAACATTATCAAAAACATGTATTTTGAGTGTTTTTGATCATGTTACCTATAAAAGCGCTTAAGTACATGCAAAGAACCTTGTTTGAGAAACGAAAGAACATTTCGAGAAACGTGTATTATGAGTGTTTTTTTCTTTAAGTACCAAAAAGCTAAAACCCACAAATAACACTCTTTATAGAGAAAAAAATAAATAAACAAAAAAAATAGGAATTTTTTTTGTTGTTATTCATCTTCATAGGTACCGAGATGCCAAAATTCTGGAAAAATTCAGGGAAATTATGTGAAAAAAGAACATTATGAAAAAAAGTTAATTTTATCTTTTTTTTCAGACTGTTATGTACCAAACCCTAAAGTGCATCCAAAGCCTCCTATATTGGGAAATTAAACGATTTTACCAGAAACCTGTCTTATTGAGTGTTTTTCAGCATGTTAGGAACCAAAACGATAAATAATATGGAAGTCACTCAAAATGGGAATCCATTACAAAATTACTGAAAAAAGTGTCTTTTAAGTGTTTTACGTAGAAAAAAGCTAAACCGGATGCAAACCAACGAATATGAAGAAATAGAATAATATTACCAAAAAGGTATATTTTGAATGTTTTTGAGCTTCTTACCTTACAAAAATGCGAAAATGGATGGAAAGCACTCTATATTGGGATACAAAAGGACATTACGAGAAATGTGTATAATGAGTGTTTTATAGTTTCAGAAGAACCACAAGGCAAAAAACGCAAAAACTCGTATATATAAAGAATTTTCTTAGATACCAAAATGCTGAAACTCAGGAATAACACTCTTAATTAAGAATACAGAAAAACTTTACCAAATGCGTGTAGTTTGAGTGCTTTTCACATTCTTAGTTACCAAAACCCCAAATTGCATGCGAAACAAGCTTTATGTGGGAAAAAAAATGACATTACCAAAATTTTTTTGAGCGTGATAGGCAATAAAGCAGCAAAAAGCACGGCAATCACATTACATGGGAATAAAACGAACTTTTACCAAGAACTTGCCTTTAAGTGTTTTTGAGCTCCATATATACCAAAACGCTAAAACGCATGTAATACAGCCTTCATGGAGAAACAGAATAACATTACCAAAAAACATGTATTTTGAGTGTTTTTCATCATGTTACTTATAGAAAAAACTAAAATACATGGAAAGAACCCTGTGTTTGAAAAATGAAAGGACGTTACGAGAAACGTGTATTATGAGTTTTTTTTTAAAGTTCGTTAAGTATGAGAAAGCTAAAACCCACAAATAACACTCTTTATAGAGTGTTTTCGTACCTAACAATGTGAAAAACACTCAAAAAGCACATTTTTGGTAATCTTGTTCTTTTCTCCATATAGACTGTTCTTCAATGCGTCAAATAGGTCTTGGTACCTAAGAAATAAAAAAAAAACACTTATTATAAAAGTTTCTTCTAATGTCTTTTCGTTTCCTCATGCAAAGTATATTGCATGCATTTATGTTTTTTTTTATATGTAAAAAGAAAAAAAATTGTTTATGGTAATAAAGGGTGTTTTGCATACATCTCAGCGTTATGGTACGTAAGTAGATGAAAATATCCAAAAGATAAATTTTTGGTTGACTTGTTCTTTCATATAGGTAGCTTTTCATGCTTTTTATAACTTTGGTACCTAACAACAACACTCGACACTCAAAAGACATGTTTCTAGAAATATCGTTTCATCTCCCCATAGTTGGTGCTCTGGAGTCATTTTGACGTTTTGGTACATAAAATTGTGAAAAACGCAAAATAAACGTTTTTGGTAATGTTCTGTTTCTCCTTATACAGTGGTACTAAATAGTTTTCGCGTTTGGTACCTAAGACGCTCAAAAACACTAACGGCATCTTTCTCGTAATGTCCTTTATTTTATCCATATTGGGTGATTTCCATGCATTTTGGCGTTTTTGTTACGTAACAATGTGAAAAAACATTCAAAATATACGTTTTCGGTAAAGTTCTTCTGTTTCTTCATATATAATGTTATACATGCGTTAGTGCATTTTGCAACCTAAGAATCTCAAAAACAATGATAAATGAAGTGTCTTTTTATTTCTTTTTGTATCGCCATTTAGGATATTTTGCATGCATTTTTGTTTTTTTTATACGTAAGATAAAAAAAAAGAAACTCAAAATACACGTTTCTGGTAATGTTATTCTGTTTCTCCATAAAATATGCTTTACATGCATTTTAACGTTTTGGTACGTAAGTAGCTGTAAAATTCTCAAAAGACACGCTTTTGGTAATGTTTTGCTTTTCCAAATAGGGAGCTTTCGTTGCTTTTTAGCGTTTTGGTATCTAATATTGTTGTGTTTCTCCAAAGAGAGTATTATTTATGCATTTTCGCGTTTTGGTACCTGAGAAGTTCAAAGTTTATATAATTTTCTCATAATGTCGTTGGTTTTTTTTTTTTTTTTTGCGTAACAAGCTCAAAACATTGAAAATACACGCTTTTTTGGTAATGTTATTCAGTTTTTCAAAAAATAAAGGCGTTTTGGATACGTTTAAGTGTTTTTGTATATAAGTAGCTCAAAAGTACTGAAATTAAAAGTTTTTGTAATCTTTTGTTTTCTCCTATAGGGTGCTTTCCTTGGTTTTTAGCTTCTTGGTACCTAACATGCTCATAAACAATGAAAGGACGTGTTTCTGGAAATGTTTCCTTTCCCCATATAGTATGCTTTGCATGCATTTTCGCGTTGCGGTACCTAATAACGTGAAAAAACCCTTAAAACACAAGGGTTGGTTAATCCTGTTCCGTTTCTCCATATAGAGTATTATTCATACGTTTTAGTGTTCTGGTACCTATGAAGCTCAATACCACTCAAAATATACGTTTCTTTTAATGTTTTCTTTTCCCCTTTTAGGGTTATTTGCATGTATTTTATCGTTTTTGTACGTAACAGGCGCAAATTCTCTCAAAATGCATGTTTTTGGTAAAGCTGTTGAGTTTCTCCATAAAGTGTGTTTTGCAACCGTTTCAGCGGTTTGGTATGTAAGTACCTCAAAACACTTAATGTTTTCCCATTTACGACACTTTCCATGCTTTTTAAGAGCTTTTTGTGCCTAACACACTCATAAACTCTCAAAAGACATGTTTCTGGAAATGTCGTTTATTTTCCCCATATCCGGTGCTTTGCATGCATTTTGGCGTTTTGATACCTAACAAAGCTAAATACACTTAAAATACACGTTTTCTCCATAGAGAAGGCAAATCGTGCGTTTTATCGTTTCGGTACCTAATAAGCTAAAAAAAGAAAAAAATAACTCATAATACTGGTTTCTCTTAATGTCTTTTCGTTTTCTTATATAAGGTACTTTATATGCATTTTGACGCTTTTGTACATAACAAGCTGAAAAATCGCTGAAAATGCTCGTTTTTGGTAATGTTTTTATGTTTCTGCAGGAAGGGTGTTTTGCATGTTTTATCGTTTTGGTACATTATAAATTTAAAAACTTCCAAACACGTGAAAAGTCACTTTGTTGGTTATTTCTTTTTTCCTTCCTTCTTTTCATACTTCTTATTGTTTTGGTGCCTAACACGTAGAAACACTCTCAAAAGATAGGTTTCTTGTAATTTCGTTTTGTGTCGTCTTTTAAAGGTCTTTGCATGTATTTTTGCGCTTTGGTACCTAATAATATGAAAACCACTCAAAATATATATTTTCATTCGTGTTGTTTTGTTTCTCCATATAGAGTACTATTAAGGTGCCTTTGTGTTTGGTACCTAAAAAGCTCAAAAGCTCTCATAATACACGTTTCTCGAAATGTCTTCCTTTTCCGGCATAGGGAACTTTGCATACATATCGCCGTTATTTTACTTACCTCAAAACACTGAAAATATAGTTTTTTTTTTGGATTGTTATTTTGCTTCTCCATAAAGCGTGTTTTGCGTCTGTTCAAGTGTTTTGATATAAAAGTACCTCAAAAACACTAAAAAAAATACTATTTTTTTGATAATTTTGTTTTGTATTCCCATATAGAATGCTTTCCATTTTTATTATTTTTTTTAGAGTTTTGGTGTCTAACACGCTCATAAACACTCAAAATTCACGTTTCTGAAAATTTCGTTTCGTTTCTCCCGTAGATTCCACTTTGCATGAATTTCGACGTTTTGGTACATAAAATTGTTAAAAACAATTGTTAAACATTGTTAAAAAATATCACGCTCAAAAACACTCAAAAGACACTTTTCTGATAGTCATTTTTTTCCCACATAAAGCTAGTTTCGCATGTAATTTGGGATTTTCGTAACTAAGAATGTGAAAAACACTCAAAATACACACATTTGGTAAGCAAGTTCTGTTTCTCAATTAAAAGTGTTATTCATGATTTTTAGCATTTTGGTATGTAAGAAACTTCTCAATATACACGAGTTTTTGCGTTTTTTGTCTTGTGGTTCTCGTGAAACTATAAAACACTCATTATACACGTTTCTCGTAATGTCGTTTTGCTTCCCAATATAGAGTGCTTTCCATCCATTTGCGCGTTTTTTGTAGGTAAAAACCTCAAAAACACTTTTTGGTAATGTTATTCTATTTCTTCATATTTGTTGGTTTGCATCCGTTTTAGCGTTTTTCTACGTAAAACACTGAAAAGACACGTTTTCAGTAATTTTGTTTTGGATTCACATATTGACTGACTTCCATATTATTTATCGTTTCGGTGCCTAATATGCTGAAAAACACTGAAAAGAGAGGTTTCTGGTAAAGTCGTTTAACTTCCTTATATAGGTGGCATGCACTTTAGAGTATGGTACATAAAAATCCGAAAAAGAGCTATAATTAACTTTTTTGATAATGTTCTTTTTTCCAAATAAATTCCCTGAATTTTAGCAGAATTTTGGCATCTTGGTACCTATGAAAATCAATATAAAAAAAAGTATTTTTTTATTTATTTATTTTTTTCTCTATAAAGAGTGTTATTTGTTGGTTTTAACGTTTTGTTACTTAAGGAACTTAAAAACGGTTCTAATACACGTTTCTCGTGATGTCCTTTCGTTTCCCAAACATAGGGTTCTTTGCATGTATTTAAACGTTTTTATAGGTAACATGATCAAAAGCACTTAAAACACATGTTTTTATTAATGTTATTCTGCTTCTCCATAAAGGAGTTTTTTTGCATGCGTTTTAGCGTTTTGCTTTGTAAGGAGGTCAAAAACACTTCAAGGAAAGTTCTTGATAAAAGTTAGTTTTATTCCCATGTAAAGTGATGGCCGTGTTTTTTTTTGTGATTTATTGCCTAAAACGCTCAAAAACACTCAAAAGACACTTCTGGTAATGTCATTTTTTTTCCAACATAGTTTCGCGTTTTATTTGGGGTTTTTCTAACTATGAATGTGAAAAACACTCAAAATACACGCATTTGGTCAGGTTGTTCTGTTTCTCAATTAATATTGTTATTCATGAGTTTCAGCATTTTGGTATCTAAGAAACTTCTTTATATACACGATTTTTTGCGTTTTTTGCCTTGTAGTTCTTGTGAACCACAAGTTCTTTTGCTCAAAAATAATAAGACACTCATTATACACGTTTCTCGTAATGTCCTTTTGTTTCCCAATAGGGAGTGCTTTGCATCTATTTTCGCGTTTTTTGTAGGTAACAAGCTTAAAAAAAAAAAACACTCAAAATGTACCTTTTTGGTAATATTATTTTATTTCTTCTTATTGGTTGGTTTGCATCCGTTTAAGCGTTTTTCTACGTAAAACAGCGAAAAGACACGTTTTTAGTAATTTTGTTTTATATTCCCATATAGAATGACTTGCATGTTATTTACCGTTATGGTGCCTAACAAGCTGAAAAACACTCATAAGACAGTTTTCTGGCAAAAACGTTTAATTTCCCTATATAGGTGGCTTTGCATGCACTTTAGTGTTTGGTACATAACAATACGAAAAAAAAAGTTAAAATTAGCTTTTTTGATAATTGACTCATAATTTCCTGAATTTTGCCCAAATTTTGCTAAAAACATGCAAAATGTATGTTTTTGGTAATGTTATTCTCTTTCTCAATAAAGTGTGCTTTGCATGCGTTTTAGCGTTTTGGTATATAAGGAGCTCAAAACACTTAAACGCAAGTTCTTCGTAAAAATTGATTTTATTGCCATGATTCCCCTGCTTTTTAGTGCTCTATCCTCAATCACGCTCAAAAACACTCAATAGACACTTATCTAGTAATGTCACTTTTTTCCCACATAAAGCTGGTTTCGGATGCAATTTGGGAATTTTGGTAACTAAGAATGTGAAAAGCACTCAAAATACACACATTTAGTAATGTTGTTCTGTTTCTCAATTAAGAGTGTTATTCATGAGTTTCAGCATTTTGGTATCTATGAAACTTCTCCATATAAACGAGTTTTTGCGATTTTTGCCTTGTGGTTGTTTTGAACTATAAAACATTCATTATAAACTTTTCTTGCAATATCCTGTTTCCCAATATAAAGTGCTTTTTTTATAAACTTTCGGGTTTTTTTATAGGTAACAAGCTCAAAAAACACTCAAAATATACCTTATTGGTAATGTTTTTCTACTTTTTGATATTGGTTGGTTTGTATCCATTTTAGCGTTTTTCTACGTAAAACACTGAGAAGACACGTTTTCAGTAATTTTGTTTTGGTTTGCCATATAGTGAGTTCCTTATTATTGATCGTTTTGGTGCCTAACATGCTGAAAAACACTCAAAACAAAGATTTCTGGTAAGGTCGTTTAATTTCCTCATATAGGAGGCTTTGCATGCACTTTAGTGTTTGGTACACAACAGTCCGAAAAAAAGCTAATATCAACTTTTTTTATAATATTCTCTTATCATATAATTGCCCTAATTTTTCCCAAAATTTTGGCATCTCGGTACCTATGAAGGTTAATAACAAAAAAAAAAAAAAAAAAAAGAAAATGCCTTTAATTAATTAATTTATTTTATTTTTTTCCAAATAACTAGTGTTATTTGTGGGTTTTACCTTTTTGGTAAGTAAGGAACTTAAAAACACTCATAATACACGTTTCTCGTAATGTCCTTACGTTTCGCAAACATAAGGTTCTTTGCATGTATTTAAGCGTTTTTATAGATAACTATCAAAAACACTCAAAATACATGTTTTTGGTAATGTTATTCTGTTTCTCCATAAAGTTTGTTTTCCATGCATTTTAGCGGTTTGGTATGTGAGGAGCTCAAAAACACATATTGGCAAGTTTTTGGTAAAAGTTGGTTTTATTCCTATGTAATGTGATTACCCTGCTTTTTAGTACTTCATTGCCTAACACGCTCAAAAACAATTAAAAGACACTTCTGGAAATGTCATTTTTTTCCCTCATAAAGCTAGTTTCGCATGCTATTTTGGGTATTGCTAACTAAGAATATGAAAAAAACACTCAAGATACGGGCATTTGCTACGGTTGTACTGTTTCTCAATTAAGATTGTTATTCATGAGTTTCAGCATTTTGGTATCTAAGAAACTTCTTTATATACACGAGTTTTTGCGTTTTTCTACGTAAAACACTGAGAAGATACATTTTCATTAATTTTGTTTTGGATTCCCATATAGAGTGAGTTCCTTATTATTTATCGTTTTGGTGCTTAACATGCTGAAAAACACTCAAAAGACAGATTTCTGATAAGGTCGTTTAATTTCCTCATATAGGAGGCTTTGCATGCACTTTAGGGTTTGGTACATAACAGTCCGAAAAAAAAGCTAAAATTAACTTTTTTGATAATATTCTTTGGTTCAAAAAATTTTCCTGAATTTTCCCAGAATTTTAGCATCTCGGTACCTATGAAGATGAAAATAAAAAAATCCTATTTTTTTTCTAAATAAAGAGTATTATTTGTGGGTTTTAGCTTTTTGGTATTTAAGGAACTTAAAAAAAAACACTCACAATACACGTTTTCCGTAATGTCCTTTTGTTTCCCAAACATAATGTTCTTTGCATGTATTTAAGCGTTTTTTATAGATAACATGATAAAAAACACCCAAATTACATGTTTTTGGTAATGTTATTCTGTTTCTCCATAAAGTTTGTTTTGCATGCATTTTAGCGGTTTGGTATATAAGGAGCTCAAAAACATTTAAAGGCAAGTTCTTGGTAAAAATTGGTTTTATTCCAATGAAAAGTGATTGCACTGCTTTTTAGTGCTTTATTGCCTATCACGCTCAAAAACACTCAAAAGACATTTTTCTAGAAATGTCATGTTTTCCCATATAAATCTGGTTTCGCATGAAATTTGCGTTTTGGGTAACTAAGAATATGAAAAACACTCAAAACACACGAATTTGGTAAGGTTGTTCTTTTTCTCAATTAAGAGTGTTATTCATGAGTTTCATCATTTTGGTATCTAGGAAACTTCTCCATATCATATACACATGTTTTTGCGTTTTTGCCTTGTTGTTCTTTTGAACTATAATATATTCATTATACACTTTTCTCGCAATGTCCCTCTGTTTCCCAATATAGAGTGCATTGTATCAATTTTAGCTTTTTTTTTTGTAGGTAACAAGCCCAAAAACACTCAAAATATACCTTTTTGGTAATGTTTTTTTTTTTCTATTTCTTGATATTGGTTGGTTTGCATTCATTTTAGCGTTTTCTACGTAAAACACTGGGAAGACACGTTTTCAGTAATTTTGTTTTCGATTCCCATATAAAGTGAGTTCCTTATTTAGTTATCTTTTTGGTGCCTAACATTCTGAAAAACACTCAAAAGACAGATTTCTTTTAAGGTTGTTTAATTTCCTCATATAGGAGGCTTTGCATGCACTTTAGGGTTTGGTATATAACAGTCCGAAAAAAAAGCTAAAATTAACTTTTTTGATAATTTTCTTTTATCATAATAATAGCCCGGAATTTTCCCAGAATTTTGGCATCTCGGTATCTATGAAGATGATTAACAAAAAAAAAAAAAATAAATAAATCATATTTTTTTATTTTTTATTTTTTTATTTTTCTAAATAAAGAGTGTTATTTGTGGGTTTTAGCTTTTTGCTACTTAAGGAACTTAAAAACACTCATAATACATATTTCTCGTAATATCTTTTCGTTTCCCAAACATAAGGTTCTTTGCATGTATTTAAGCGTTTTTATAGATAACATGATCAAAAACACTCAAAATACATGTTTTTTGTAATGTTATTCTTTTTGTCCATAAAAGGTGTTTTGCATGCATTTTAGCGTTTTGGTATGGAATGAGCTCAAAAACACCTAAAGGCAAGTTCTTGGTAAAAGTTGGTTTTATTCTCATGTAATGTGATTGCCCTGCTTTTTAGTGGTTTATTGCCTAACACTCTGAAAAACACTCGAAAGACATTTTCTGGTAATATTATTTTTTTTCCCACAGAAAGCTAGTTTCGCATGGAATTTGGGGTTTTGGTAACTAAAAATGTGAAAAACACTCAAAATACAGGCATTTAGTAAGGTTGTTCTATTTCTTAATTAAAAGTGATATTCATGAGCTTCAGCATTTTGGTATGTGAGAAACGACTTTAATACACACATTTGGTAAGTCAGTTCTGTTTCTCAATTAAAAGTGTTATTCATGAGTTTCAGCATTTTGGTATGTAAGAAACTTCTTTATGTACACGAGTTTTTGAGTTTTTTGCCTTGTGGTTCTTGTGAAACTATAAAACACT
The DNA here is from genome assembly GCF_035594125.1 of Scylla paramamosain. NCBI lineage: Eukaryota > Metazoa > Arthropoda > Malacostraca > Decapoda > Portunidae > Scylla > Scylla paramamosain. The sequence goes on from NC_087182.1 coordinate 9,114,771, forward strand.
TATTATACTCGTTTCTTGTAATGCCTTTTTGTTTCCTAATATAGAGTGCGTTTCATCCATTTTCGAATTTTTTTGTAGGTAACAAGATAAAAAACACATCAACATATATCTTTTTGGTAATGTTATTCTATTTCTTCATATTGGTTTGTTTGCATCCCTTTTAGCGTTTTTCTACGTAAATCAATGAAAAGACACGTTTTCAGTAATATTGTTGAAATTGCTGAAAAAAAAACACTCAAAAGACAGGTTCTTGGTAAATTCGAGTAATTTCTCCACATAGGTAGCTTTGCATGCACTTCAGGGTTTGGTACATAACTCCGGAAAAAAGCTAAGATTATTTTTTTTCATAATGATTTTTTTTAGAAAATTTTCCTGTATTTTTCCAGAATTTTTGTATCTCGGTACCTATGAAGATGAATAACAATTTTTTTTCTCTATAAAGTATTATTTGTGAGTTTTAGCTTTTTGGTACTTAAAGAACTTAAAAACACTCATAATACACGATTTTCGTAATGTCCTTTTCTTATACAAACATGGGGTTCTTTACATGTATTTAAGCGTTTTTATAGGTAACATGATCAAAAAAACTCAAAAAACATATTTTTGGTAATGTTATTCTGTTTCTCTATAAAGGGTGTTTTACATGCGTTTTAGCGTTTTGGCGTGTAAGGAGTTAAAAAACACTTAGAGGTAAGTTCTTCGTAAAAGTTGGTTTTATTCCCAAGTAATGTGATTGTTCAGCTTTTTAGTGCTTTGTTGCATATCACGCTCAAAAACACTCAAAAGACATTTTTCTGGTAATGTCATTTTTTTCCCACATAAAGCTAGTTTCCCATGTAATTTGGCAATTTCGTAACTATAAATGTGAAAAACACTCAAAATACACAATTTGGTAGGGTAGTTCTGTTTTTAAATTAAAAGTGTTATTCATGCATTTCATCATTTTTGTATGTAAGAAACTTCTCTATATACACGAGTTTTTCCGTTGATTGCCTTGTGGTTCTTGTGAAACTATAAAACACTAATAATACACGTTTCTCGTAATGTTTTTTTTGTTTCCTAATATAGAGTGTTTTCCATCCATTTTTGTATTTTTTGTATGTAACAAGCTTAAAAACACTCAAAATATATCTTGTTGGTAATATTCTATTTCTTCACATTGGTTGGTTTGCATCCGTTTTAGCTTTTTTCTTCGTAAATCTCTGAAAAGACTCGTTTTCAGTAATATTGTTGAAATTAATTCTTTTACAGGTTTCTGGTAAAGTCGTGTAATTTTCCCATATAGGTGGCTTTGAATGCACTTTAGAGTTTGGTACATAACTCCGGAAAAGAGCTAAAATAATTTTTTTTTATATATATATTTTTTCTTTACCTAATTTCCCTGAATTTTGCCAGAATTTTGGCATCTCGGTACCTATGAAGATGAATAACAAAAAAAAAAATTGTATTTATTTATTTTATTTTTTTTTTCTCTATAAAGAGTGTTATTTGTTTGTTTTAGCTTTTTGGTACTTAAGGAACCTAAAAACTCTCATAATACACAATTTTCGAAGAATCCTTTCGTTTCACGAACATAGGGTTCTTTGCATGTATTTAAGTGTTTTTATAGGTAACATGATCAAAAACACTTAAAATTCATGCTTTTGGTAATGTTATTTTGTTTCTCCATAAAGGGTGTTTTGCATGCGTTTTAGCGTTTTCTTATATAAGGAGTTAAAAACACTTAAAGGCATATTTTTGGTAAAAGTTGGTTTTATTCCCACGTAATGTGATTGTTCTGCTTTTTAGTGCTTTGTTGTATATCACGCTCTAAAACACATAAAACATAAAACTAATTTCACTTGTAATTTCGGATTTTCGTAACTAAGAATGTGAAAAACACTCAAAATACTTACATTTGGTAAGATAGTTCTGTTTCTGTTAAAAGTCTTATTCATGAGTTTCAGCATTTTGGAATGTAAGAAACTTCTTTATATACACGAGTTTTTGCTTTCTTTGCCTTGTGGTTCTTCTGAAACTATAAAACACTCATTATACACGTTTCTCGTAATGTCCTTTTGCTTCCCAGTATAGAGTGCTTTCCATCTATTTTCGTGTTTTTTGTAGGTAACAATTTCAAAAACACCCAAAATATACCTTTTTGTTAATGTTATTCAATTTCTTCATTTTGGTTGGTTTGCATCCGTTTTAGCGTTATTGTACGTAAAACTCCGAAAAGACACGTTTTCAGTAATTGTGTGTTGGATTCCCATATAGATTGACTTCCTTGGGTTTTATCGTGTTGGTTCCTAACATGCTGTAAAACACTCATAAGACAGTTTTCTGGCAAAGAGGTTTAATTTCCCCATATAGGTGGCTTTGCATGCACTTTGGTGTTTTGGTACATAACAGTCCGAAAAAAGCTAAATTTAACTTTTTTGATAATGTTCTTATTTCATATAATTTCCTGAACTTTGACCGAATTTTGGCATCTCGTTACCTGTGAATATTAATAAGAATGAAAAAAAGATATCGTATTTCTTTTTTTTATTTATTTATTTTTTTTTGTCACTAAAGAGTGTAATTTGTGGCTTTTAGCTTTTTCGTACTTAATGAACTTAAAAACACTCATAATACACATAATACACGTTTCTCGTAATTTCCTTTCGTTTCCCGAAAATAAGGGTCTTTGCATGTATTTAAACGTTTTTAATAGATAACATTATCAAAAACATTCAAAATACATGTTTTTGGTAATGTTATTCTGTTTCTCCATAAAGTTTGTTTTCCATGCGTTTTAGCGGTTTGGTATGTAAGGAGCTCAAAAACACATATTGGCAAAATCTTGATAAAAGTTGGTTTTATTCCCATGTAATGTGATTGCGCTGCTTTTTAGTACTTCATTGCCTAACACGCTCAAAAACAATTAAGACACTTCTGGTAATGTCATTTTTTTCTCTCATAAAGCTAGTTTCGCATGCTATTTTGGTTATTGCTAACTAGGAATATGAAAAACACTCAAAATACAGGCATTTGCTAAGGTTGTTCTGTTTCTCAATTAAGATTGTTATTCATGAGTTTCAGCATTTTGGTATCTAAGAAACTTCTTTATATACACGAGTTTTTGCGTTTTTCTACGTAAAACGCTGAGAAGATACATTTTCAGTAATTTTGTTTTGGATTCCCATATAGAGTGAGTTATTTATTATTTATCGTTTTGGTGCCTAACATGCTGAAAAACACTCAAAAGACAGATTTCTGGTAAGGTCGTTTAATTTCCTCATATAGGAGGTCTTGTATGCACTTTAGGGTTTGTTACATAACAGTCCGAAAAAAAAGCTAAAATTAACTTTTTAGATAATATTCTTTTGTTCATATAATTTTCCTGAATTTTCCCAGAATTTTGGCATCTCGGTACCTATGAAGATGAAATTTTTTTTTTCTAAATAAAGAGTGTTATTTGTGGATTTTAGCTTTTTGGTACTTAAGTAACTTAAAAAAAAACACTCAAAATACACCTTTCTCGTAATGTCCTTTTCTTTCCCAAACATAATGTTCTTTGCATGTATTTAAGCGTTTTTATAGATAACATGATAAAAAAACACCCAAATTACATGTTTTTTGGTAATGTTATTCTGTTTCTCCATAAAGTTTGTTCCGCATGCGTTTTAGCTGTTTGGTATATAAGGAGCTGAAAAACATTTAAAGGCAAGTTCTTGGTAAAAATTGGTTTTATTCCAATGAAAAGTGATTGCCCTTCTTTTTAGTGCTTTATTGCCTATCACGCTCAAAAACACTCGAAAGACATTTTTCTGGAAATGTCATGTATTCCCACATAAATCTGGTTTTGCATGAAATTCATGTTTTTGGTAACGAAGAATATGAAAAACACTCAAATTACACGAATTTGGTAAGGTTGTTCTGTTTCTCAATTAAGAGTGTTATTCATGAGTTTCAGCATTTTGGTATCTAGGAAATTTCTCCATATACACGAGTTTTTGCGTTTTTTGCCTTGTTGTTCTTTTGAACTATAATACAGTCATTATACACTTTTCTCGCAATGTCCCTTTGTTTCCAAATATAGAGTGCTTTATATCAATTTTAGCGTTTTTTTGTAGGTAACAAGCTCAAAAACACTAAAAATATACCTTTTTGGTAATGTTTTTTTTTTCAATTTTTTAATATTGGTTAATTTGCATCCATTTTAGGGTTTTTCTACGTAAAACATTTGGAAGACAGGTTTTCAGTAATTTTGTTTTGGATTCCCTTATAAAGTGAGTTCATTATTATTTATCATTTTGGTGCCTAACATGCTGAAAAACACTCAAAAGACAGATTTCTCGTAAGGTCGTTTAGTTTCCTTATATGGGAGGCTTTTGCATGCAGTTTAGGGTTTGGTACATAATAGTCCGAAAAAAAAGCTTAAATCAACTTTTTTGAAAATATTCTTTTATCATATAATTGCTTTCAATTTTCCCAGAATTTTGGTATTTCGGGACCTATGAAGATGAATAACAAAAAAAAAAAATGCTATTTTTTTAATTTTTTATTTAATTTTTTCTAAATAAAAAGTGGGTTTTAGGTTTTTGGTACCTAACAAACTAAAAAAAACACTCATAATATACGTTTCTCGTAATGTCCTTTTGTTTCCCAAAAATAAAGTTCTTTTCATGTATTAAAGCGTTTTTATAGATAACATAACATATATAGATAACAAAAAAACACTCAAAATACATGTTTTTGGTAATTTTTTGATTCTTGATTAAAATTGGTTTTATTTAAATGTAATGTGATTGCCCTGCTTTTTAGTGCTTTATCATATCAGGCTCAAAAACACTCAAAAGACATTTTTCTGGTAATGTCATTTTTTTTTTCTCACATAAAGCTGGTTTCGCATGCAATTTGGGGTTTTGGTAACTAAGAATGTGAAAAGCTCTCAAAATACATTCATTTAGTAAGGTTGTTCTTTTTCTGAATTAGGAATGTTATTTCATGAGTTTTAGCATTTTGGTATGTAAGAAACTTCTCTATATACACGAGTTTTTGCGTTTTTTGTCTAGTGGTTCTTGTCAAACTATAAAACAATCATTATGCACGTTTCTCTAAATGTCCTTTTGCTTCCCAATATAGAGTGCTTTTACATCCTTTTTCGCGTTTTTGTAGGTAAAAAGCTCAAAAACACTTTTTGGTAATATTATTCTATTTTTTTTCATATTCGTTGATTTGCATCCGTTTTTGCCTTTTTTCTACGTAAAACACTGAAAAGACACGGTTTCAGTAATTTTGTTTTGGATTCACATATTGACTGACTTCCATTTTATTTATCGGTTTGGTGCCTTACATGCTGAAAAACACTGAAAAGACAGGTTTCTGGTAAAGTCGTTTAATTTCCTCATATAGGTGTCTTTGCATGCACTTTAGGATTTGGTAAATAACAATCCGAAAAAAGCTATTATTAACTTTTTTTATAATGTTTTTTTTTCCACATAAATTCCCTGAATTTTGGCAGAATTTTGGCATCTCGGTACTTATGAAAATCAATAAAAAAAATGCTATTTTTATATTTATTTATTTATTTTTTCTCTTTAAAGAGTGTTATTTGTGGGTTTTAACGTTTTAATACTTAAGGAACTTAAAAAAAAGTCATAATACACGTTTCTCGTAATGTCCTTTCGTTTCCCAAAGATAAGGTTCTTTGCATGTATTTAAGCGTTTTCATACGTAACAGATCAAAAACACTGAAAATTCATGTTTTTCGTAATATTATTTTGTTTCTCCATAAAGGGTGTTTTGCATGCATTTTAGCGTTTTGGTATGTAAGGAGCTGAAAAACACTTAAAGACAAGTTCTTGGTAAATGTTGGTTTTATTCCCATGTAATGTCATTGCCCTGCTTTTTTGTGCTTTATTGCCTAGCACGCTCAAAAACACTCAAAAGACACTTTTTTTCTGGTAATGTCATTTATTTCCCATATAAAGCTAGTTTCGCCTATAATATCGGGTTTTGGTAACTAAGAATGTGAAAAATACCCAAAATACACGCATTTGGTAAGGTTGTTCTGTTGCTCAATTAAGAGTGTTATTCATGAATTTCAGCGTTTTGGTATCTAAGAAACATCTCCTTCACTCAAAAAATTTAAAAATCATGGCGACTCCTACACCAGCCTCGGAGTCCCCATCTGGGGAAGGGACCATAAATGTCCCCAGGTCGGACTGGCTTTCCGTCGACGACCCTAAGTGTCTAGACACCCCCCTCAACTTTTTCTTCATTAACTTCTGCAACATTCGTGGTCTAAGATCTAATTTTCAATCTGTAGAACACCACCTCTCCTCTTCTAAACCTCATCTTCTTTTCCTCACTGAAACTCAGGTGTCTGAGGCAACTGACAGTAGCCCCTTTTCTGTTCCCTCCTACTTTCTCTATCCTCATTTTCGATCCAAAGCTGGATGCTGCGTTTATGTGCGCAATAACTTAACCTGCTCTCGTGCCCACGCTCTTGAATCTTCCGAGTTTTCCACCATCTGGCTACGACTACAGAGTCATTCTCATACTAAATTTATCTGTGCTGTATACCTCTCTCCTAACTCCTCTGACTATAAGAAATTCTTTGACAACTTAACTTCCAAAGTGGAGCACATTCTGACCCTCTTCCCTTTTGCAGAGATCTCCATTCTTGGAGACTTCAATGTTTACCACCAGCTTTGGCTTTCCTCTCCCTTCACTGACCATCCTGGTGAACTAGCCTACAACTTTGCTATCCTCCATGACCTAGAGCAATTGGTGCAACACCCTACTCGTATTCCTGACCGTCTTGGAGATACGCCCAACATTCTTGACCTTTTACTGACCTCTAATCCTTCTGCTTATGCTGTCACCCTTTCTTCTCCGTTGGGCTCCTCCGATCACAATCTCATATCTTTATCTTGTCCTATCACTCCAATCCCTCCTCAGGATCCCCCTAAGCGAAGGTGCCTCTGGCGTTTTGCCTCTGCTAGTTGGGGGGACCTGAGGAGGTATTTTGCTGATTTTCCTTGGAATGACTACTGCTTCCGTGTCAGAGACCCATCTTTGTGTGCTGAGCGCATAACAAAGGTGATAGTGTCTGGCATGGAGGCGTACATTCCTCACTCTTTTTCTCGTCCTAAACCTTCTAAACCTTGGTTTAACACAGCTTGTTCTCGTGCTATACATGATAGAGAGGTGGCCCACAAAAGGTACTTAGGCCTTCCTTCACCAGAATCTCATGCACTTTATATTTCTGCCCGGAACCATGTCAAGTCTGTTCTCCAACTAGCCAAAAACTCCATTAACAGAAAATGTCAAAACCTTTCAAGATCTAACTCCCCTCGTGATTTCTGGCATCTAGCCAAAAATATCTCCAATAACTTTGCTTCTTCTTCTTTCCCTCCTCTACTTCAACCAGATGGCACCACTGCTATCACATCTATTTCTAAAGCTGAACTCTTTGCTCAAACCTTTGCTTAAAACTCTACCTTGGACGATTTTGGGCTTGTTCCTCCCTCTCCTCCACCCTCTGACTACTTCATGCCACGTATTAAAATTCTTCGTATTATGTTTTCCATGCCCTCGCTGGCCTAAACCCTCGGAAGGCTTATGGACCTGATGGGGTCCCTCCTATTGTTCTCCGAAACTGTGCCTCCGTGCTTGCACCTTGCCTAGTCTCTTTCAGCTCTGTCTGTCAACATCTACCTTTCCTTCTTGCTGGAAGTTTGCCTACATTCAACCTGTTCCTAAGAAGGGTGACCGCTCTAATCCCTCAAACTACCGTCCTATTGCTTTAATTTTATGCTTATCTAAAGTTTTTGAATCTATCCTCAACAGGAAAATTCTTAAACATCTATCACTTCACAACCTTCTATCTGATCGCCAGTATGGGTTCCGTCAAGGCCGCTCTACTGGTGATTTTCTGGCTTTCCTTACTGAGTCTTGGTCATCCTCTTTTAGAGACTTTGTTGAAACTTTTGTTTTTGCCTTGGACATATCATAAGCCTTTAATAGAGTCTGGCACAAAGCTTTGATTTCAAAACTACCCTCCTACGGTTTCTATCCTTCTCTCTGTAACTTCATCTCAAGTTCCCTTTCTGACCGTTCTATTGCTGCTGTGGTAGACGGTCACTGTTCTTCTCCTAAATCTATTAACAGTGGTGTTCCTCAGGGTTCTGTCCTGTCACCCAATCTCTTCTTATTATTCATTAATGATCTAAACCAAACTTCTTGTCCTATCCACCCCTATGCTGATGATACCACCCTGCACTTTTCCACGTCTTTTCATAGACGACCAACCCTTCAGGAGGTAAACATATCACACAGGGAAGCCACAGAACGCCTGACTTCTGATCTTTCTAAAATTTCTGATTGGGGCAGAGCAAACTTGGTATTGTTCAATCCCTCAAAAACTCAATTCCTCCATCTATCAACTCGACACAATCTTCCAGACAACTATCCCCTCTTCTTCAATGACACTCAACTGTCCCCTTCTTCTACAGTGAACATCCTCGGTCTGTCCTTTACTTATAATCTGAACTGGAAACTTCACATCTCATCTCTAGCTAAAACAGCTTCTATGAAGTTAGGTGTTCTGAGAAGTCTCCGCCAGTTTTTCTCACCCCCCCAGCTGCTAACTCTGTACAAGGGCCTTATCCGTCCATGTATGGAGTATGCTTCACATGTCTGGGGGGTTCCACTCATACTGCTCTTCTAGACAGGGTGGAATCAAAAGCTTTTCGTCTCATCAACTCCTTTCCTCTAACTGACTGTCTTCAGCCCCTCTCTCACCGCCGCAATGTTGCATATCTAGCTGTCTTCTACCGCTATTTTCATGCCAACTGCTCGTCTGATCTTGCTAACTGCATGCCTCCCCTCCTTCCGCGGCCTCGCTGCACAAGACTTTCTTCTTTCTCTCACCCCTATTCTGTCCACCTCTCTAACGCAAGAGTTAACCAGTATTCTCAATCATTCATCCCTTTCTCTGGTAAACTCTGGAACTCCTTGCCTGCTTCTGTATTTCCACCTTCCTATGACTTGAATTCCTTCAAGAGGGAGGTTTCAAGACACTTATCGACCAATTTTCGACCACTGCTTTGACCCTTGTAAGGGACTGGCATTTCAGTGAGCATTTTTTTTTATTAGATTTTTGTTGCCCTTGGCCAGTATCCTTCCTACATAAAAAAATATATATATATATATATATATATATATATATATATATATATATATATATATATATATATATATATATATATATATATATATATATATATATATATATATATATATATATATATATATATATATATATATATATATATATATATATATATATATATATATATATATATATATATATATATATATATATATATATATATACACGAGTTTTTGCTTGTTTTGCCTTGTGATTCTTGCGAAACTATAAAACACGCATTATAAACGTTTATCGTAATGTCCTTTTGTTTCCCAATATGCAGAGATTTGCATCCATTTTCGCTCAAAAACACAAAAAATACCTTTTTGGTAATATTATTCTATTTCATGATATTGGTTGATTTCCATTCGTTTTAGCGTTTTTCTACGTAAAACACAGAAAAGACACGTTTTCAGTAATTTTGTTTTGGATTCCCATACAAAGTGACTTCCATATTATTTATTGTTTTGGTGCCTAACATACTGAAAAACAGGTAAAAGACAGGTTTCAGGTAAAGTCGTTTAATTTCCCCATATAGGTGGCTCTACATGCACTTTAGGGTTAGGTATATAACGGTCTGAAAAAAAAGCTAAAATTAACTTTTTTGACATTCTTTTTTTCACATAATTTCCCTGAATTTTCAAAGAATTTTGGCATCTCGGTAACTATGAAGAACAACAACAAAAAAAAATATGCTATTTTTTCATTTATTTATTTATTTTTTCACTATAAAGAGTGTTATTTGTGGGATTAAGCTTTTTGGTACTTAAGGAACGTAAAAACACTCATAATACTCGTTTCTCGTAATGTCCTTTGCATGTATTTAAGCGTTTTTATAGATAACATGATCAAAAACACTCAAAATATACCTTTTTGGTAATGTTATTCTATTTTTTCATATTGGTTGGTTTTCATCTGCTTTAGCGTTTTTCTACGTAAAACACATAAAAGACATGTTTTCTGTAATTTTGTTTTGGTTTCCCATGTTATTTATCGTTTTGATGCCTAACATGCTGAAAACACTCAAAAGACAGGTTTCTTGTAAAAGTCGTTTAATTTCCCCATGTAGGTGGCTTTGCATACACTTTAGGGTTTGGTACATAACAGTCCGAAAAAAAGCTAAAATTAACCTTTTTCATAATATTTTTTTTCACGTAATTTTCCTGAATTTTGCCAGAATTTTGGCATCTCGGTACCTATGAAGATCAATGAAATAAAAAATGTTATTTTTTTTTTTCCTTTTTTTTTCGTTATTTGTGGGTTTTAGCTTTTTGGTACTTAAGGAACTTATAAACACTCATAATACACATTCCTCGTAATGTCCTTTCATTCCCAAACATAGGGTTCTTTGCATGTATTTAAGCGTTTTTATTGGTAACAAGGTCAAAAACACTCAAAATACATGTTTTTGATAATGTTATTCTGTTTTTCCATAAAGGGTGTTTTGCATGGGTTTTAGCGTTTTGGTAAGTAAGGAGCTCAAAAAAAAACTTAAAGGCAAATTCTTGGTAAAAGTTGTTTATATTTCCATGTAATGTGATTGCCCTGTTTTTTAGTGCTCTATTGCCTAACACGCTGAAAAACACTAAAAAGACACTTTTCTAGTAATTTCATTTTTTCTCCCAGTTTCGCATGTAATTTGGGGTTGGACCACTAAGAATGTGAAAAAAACACTCAAAATACACTCATTTCCTAAGATTGTTCTATTTCTCAATTAAGAGTGTTATTCATGAGTTTCAGCATTTTGGTATCTAAGAAACTTCTCCATATATACGAGTTTTTGCGTTTTTTGCCTTATGGTTCTTGATAACTATTAAAACATTTATTATACAATTTTCTTATAATATCCTTTTGTTTCCCAGTATAGACTACTTTGCATTCATTTTTGCTTTTTTTTGTAGGTAACAAGCTGAAAAACACTCAATTTTTTTCTAATGTTATTGTATTTCTTCATATTGGTTGGTTTGGATCCGTTTTAGCGTTCTACGCTAAAACTGAAAAGACACGTTTTCAGTAATATTGTTGAAATTGCTGAAAACACCCAAAGACACGGTTCTTGTAAATTCGTGTAATTTCCCCATATAGGTGGCTTTGCATGCACTTCTAGATTTCGTACATAACTCCAGAAAAAGCTAAAATTATTTTGTTTTTGTTTTATTTTCACATAATTTCCCTGAATTTTCTCGGAATTTTGGCATCTCGGTACCTATGAAGATGAATAACAAAAAAAAAAATCTTTTTTTCAATTATTTTTTTTTCTCTATAAAGAGTGTTATTTGTGGGTTTTAGATTTTTGGTACTTAAGGAACTTAAAAATACTCATAATACACGATTTTCGGAATGTCCTTTCGTTTCACAAACATATGGTTCTTTGCATGTTTTTAAGCGATTTTATAGGTAACATAATCAAAAACACTCAAAATACATGTTTTTGGTAATGTTATTCTGTTTCTCCTTAAAGGTTGTTTTGCATGGGTTTAGCGTTTTGGTATGTAAGGAGTTAAAAAAAAAAAACGCTTAAAGGCAAGTTCTTCGTAAAATTTGGTTTTATTCCAATGTTATGTGATTGTTCTGCTTTTTAGTGTTTTGTTGCATATAACGCTCAAAAACACTCAAAAGACACTTTTCTCGTAATGTCATTTATTTCCCAAATAAAGCTAGTTTCGCATGTAATTTGGGATTTTCGTAACTAAGAATGTGAAAAACACTCCAAATACACACATTTGGTAAGGTAATTCTGTTTTTCAATTAAAATTGTTATTCATGAGTTTTAGCGTGTTGCTATGTAAGAAACTTCTATATATAAACGAGTTTTAGCGTTTTTTGCCTTCTGGTTCTTGTGAAACTATAAAACACTCATTATACACGTTTCTCGTAATGTCCTTTTTCTTCCTAATATAATGCTTTCCATCCATTTGCGCGTTTTTTTGTAGGTAAAAAGCTCAAAAACACTTTTTGGTAATGTTATTCTATTTCTTCATATTTGTTGGTTTGCATCCGTTTTACCGTTTTTTCTACGTAAAACACTGAAAAGACACGTTTTCAGTAATTTTGTTTTGGATTTGCATATTGACTGACTTCCATATTATTTATCGTTTGGGTGCCTAACATGCTGAAAAACACTGAAAAGACAGGTTTCTGGTAAAGTCGTTTAACTTCCTTATATAGGTGGCATGCACTTTAGAGTTTGGTACATACAAATCCGAAAAAGAGCTATAATTAACTTTTTTTGATAATTTTCTTTTTTCCTCATAAATTCCCTGAATTTTGGCAGAATTTTGGCATCTTGGTACCTATGAATATCAATATAAAAAGAAAGCTATTTTTATTTATTGATTTATTTTTTTCTTTATAAAGAGTGTTATTTGTGGGTTTTAACGTTATGGTACTTAAGGAACTTAAAAACGGTCCTAATACACCTTTCTCGTAATGCCCTTTCGTTTCCCAAACATAGGGTTCTTTGCATGTATTTAAGCGTTTTTACAGGTAACATGATCAAAAACACTTAAAACACATGTTTTATGTAATGTTTTTCTGCATCTCCATCATGGAGTTTTTTGCATGCGTTTTAGCGTTTTGGTTTGTAAGGAAGTCAAAGACACTTCAAGGCAAGTTCTTGGTAAAAGTTGGTTTTATTCCCATGTAATGTGATTGCAGTGTTTTTTTTTGTGATTTATTGCCTAACACGCTCAAAAACACTCAAAAGACACTTCTGGTAATGTCATTTTTTTTCCAACATAGTTTCGCGTGCTATTTGGGGTTTTGCTAAGAATGTGAAAAAAAATACTCAAAATACACGCATTTGGTAAGGTTGTTCTGTTTCTCAATTAATATTGTTTTTCAAGAGTTTCAGCATTTTGGTATCTAAGAAACTTCTTAATATACACGAGTTTTTGCGTTTTTTGCCTTGTGGTTCTTGTGAATCATAAGTTCTTTTGCTAAAAAATAATAAGACACTCATTCTACACGTTTCTCGTAATGTCCTTTTGTTTCCCAATAGGGAGTGCTTTGCATCCATTTTCGCGTTTTTTCTAGGTAACAAGCTCAAAAGCACTCAAAATGTACCTTTTTGGTAATATTTTTTTATTTCTTCTTATTGGTTGGTTTGCATCCGTTTTAGCATTTTTCTACGTAAAACACCGAAAAGACACGTTTTCAGTAATTTTGTTTTAGATTCCAATATAGAGTGACTTGCATGTTATTTACCGTTATGGTGCCTAGCAAGCTGAAAAACACTCATAAGACAGTTTTCTGGCAAAGACGTTTAATTTCCCCATATAGGTGGCTTTGCATGCACTTTAGGGTTTGTTCCATAACAGTACGTAAAAAAGCTACAATTTATTTTTTTGATAATTGACTCATAATTTCCTGAATTTTGCCCAAATTTTGGCATCTCGGTACCTGTGAAGATGAAAAAGAAAGAAAAAAAATATCGTATTTTTTTATTTATTTATTTTTTCTTTAAAGAGTGTTATTTGTGGCTTTTAGCTTTTTGGTAAATAATGATCTTAAAAACACTCATAATACACGTGTGTTTTTAGTGTTTTTTAGCATGTTAGGCACCAAAACGATAAACAATAAGGAACTCACTCTATATAAGAATCCAAAACAAAGTTACTGAAAACGTGTCTTCTCAGTGTTTTACGTAGAAAAACGTTAAAACGGATGGAAACCAAACAATATTAAAAAATAGAAAAACGTTACCAAAAAGGTATATTTTGAGTGTTTTGAGCTTTTTACTTACAAAAAAACGCGAAAATTAATGCAAAACACTTTATATTGGGAAACAAAAGGACATTGCAAGAAAAGTGTATAATGAGTGTTTTATAGTTCAAAAGAACCATAAAGCAAAAAACACAAAAACTCGTGTATATGGATATATTTCCTAGATACCAAAATGCTGAAACTCATGAATAACACTCTTAATTGAGAAACAGAACATCTTTAGTAAATGCGTGTATTTATAGTTTCACAAGAACTACAAGGCAAAAAACGCAAAAACTCGTGTATATAAAGAAGTTTCTTATATTCTAAAATGCTGAAACTCTGGAACAACACTCTTAATTGAGAAACAGAACAATCTTACTAAATGCGTTAATTTTGATTGCTTTTCACATTCTTAGTTACCAAAACCCCAAATTGCATGCGAAACCAGCTTTATGTGTGAAAAAAATGACATTACCAGAAAAAATGTCTTTTGAGTGTTTTTGAGCGTGTTAGGCAATAAAACACTAAAAAGCAGGAAAATCACATTACATGGGAATAAAACCAACTTTTACGAAGAACTTGTCTTTTAGTGTTTTTGACACGCATTTACTAAGGCTGCTCTGTTTCTCAATTTAAAGTGTTATTCATGAGTTTCAGCATTTTGGTATATAGGAAAGTTCTCCATATACACGAGTTTTTTGCTTTTTTTACCTTGTGTTTTTTTTTAACTATAAAACATTCATTATACACTTTTCTCGCAATGTCCTTGTCTTTCCTCTTTCTTTTCTTTCCTCTCCTCTTTCCTTTCCTTTCCTTGTAACAATTTTCGCGTATTTTTGTAGGTAACAAGCTTAAAAACACTAAAAATATACATTTTTGGTAATGTTTTTCTGCTTTTTGATATTGGTTGATTTATATCAGTTTTAGCATTTTTCTACGAAAAACACACAGAGAAGACACGTTTTCAGTAATTTTCTTTTGGATTCCCACATAGAGTGAGTTTCTTATTATTCATCGATTTGGTGCCTAAAATGCTGAAAAACATTCAAAAGACAGATTTCTGGTAAGGTCTTTAATTTCCTCATAAGGGAGGCTTTGCATGTCTTTTCAGTGTTTGTGAGCGTGTTACGCAATAAAGCCTTAAAAGCCAGGGCAATCACATTACATGGGAATAAAACCAAATTTTACCAAGAACTTACCTTTAAGTGTTTTTGAGCTCGTTATATACCAAAACGCCAAAACGCATGCAAAATACATTTTATGGAGAAACAGAATAACATTACCAAATACATGTATTTTGAGTGTTTTTGATCATGTTATCTATAAATACGCTTAAATACATGCAAAGAACCTTATGTTAAGGAAACGAAAGAACATTACAAGAAACGTGTATTATGAGTGATTTTTAAGTTCCTTCAGTACCAAAAAGCTAAAACCTACAAATAACACTAGAAAAAAAATAATAATATATAAAAAAATATATAAAAAATGGGATTATTTTTTTTTTGGTTATTCATCTTCATAAGTACTGAGATGCTAAAATTCTGCCAAAATACAGGGAATTTATGTGGAAAAAAGAATATTATCATAAAAGTTAATTATAGCTTTTTTTTCGGATTGTTATGTACCAAACCCTAAAGTGCATGCAAATCCACCTATATAAGGAAGTTAAAGGACTTTACCAGAAACCTGTCTTTTTTGTGTTTTTCAACATGTTAGGCACCAAAACAATAAATAATATGGAAGTCAGTCAATATGTGAATCCAAAAGAAAATTACTGAAAACGTGTCTTTTCAGTGTTTTACTTAGAAAAACGCTAAAGTGGATACAAACCATCCTATATGAAGAATAGAATAACATTACCAAAAAGATATATTTTAAGTGTTTTTGAGCTTGTTACCTAAAAAAAATGCAAAAATGGATGTAAAGCACTCTATATTAGGAAACAAAAGGACATTACGAAAAACGTGTATAATGAGTGTTTTAAAGTTTTAAAAGATTCACAAGGCAATAAACGCAAAAACTCGTGTATATAGAGAAATTTCTTACATACCAAAGTGAATAAATGTATGAATAACACTTTTAATCAATAAACAGAACTACCTTACCAAATTGTGTATTTTGAATGTTTTTCACATTCTTAGTTACGAAAATGCCAAATTGCATGCGAAACTAACATCATTTGGGAAAAAAAATGATATTACCAGAAAAGTGTCTTTTGAGTGTTTTTCAGCGTGATATGCAACAAAGCACTAAAAAGCAGAACGGTCACATTACATGGGAATAAAAACAAATTTTACGAAGAATTTGCCTTTAAGTGTTTATTAACCCCTTATATACCAAACCGCTAAAACGCATGCAAAACAAATTTTATTTAGAAACAGAATAACATTACCAAAAACATGTATTTTGAGTGTTTTTGATCATGTTATCTATAAAAACGCTTAAGTACATGCAAAGAACATTATGTTTGGGAAACAAAAGAACATTACGAGAAACGTGTATTATGAGTGTTTTTTTAAGTTCCTTAAGTACCAAAAAGCTAAAACCCACAAATAACACTCTTTATTTAGAAAAAAAAAAAAAATTAGAAAAATAAAATAAATAGGATTTTTTTTTTTTCGTTATTCATATTCAGATGTACCGAGATGCCAAAATTCTGGGAAAATTCAGGGCAATTATGTGATAAAAGAATATTATCAAAAAAGTTAATTTCAGCTTTTTTTTTCGAACTGTTATGTACCAAACGCTAAAGTGCATGCAAAGCCTCCTATATGAGGAAATTAAATGAACTTAAAAGAAATGTCTTTTGAGTGTTTTTCAGAATGTTATGCACGAGATTTTATACACGAGATTGTTATACACGAGATATGTTATACACGAGATTTTTAACATTTTGGTATCTAGGAAACCTCTCCATATACACGAGATTTTGCGTTTTTTGCCTTGTGCTTCTTTTGAACTATAAAACATTAATTATACACTTTTCTTGCAATGTCCTTTTGTTTCCCAATATAGAGTGATTTGCATCAATTTTCGCCTGTTTTGTAGGTAACCAGCTAAAAAACACTCAAAATATACCTTTTTAGTAACGTTTGTCTATTTCGTGATATTGGTTGCTTTGCATCCGTTTTAGCATTTTTCTACGTAAAACACTGAGAAGACACGTTTTCAATAACTTTGTTTTGGATTCCCATAGAGAGTGAGTTCCTTATTATTTATCGTTTTGGTGCCTAACATGCTAAAAAAACACTCAAAACACAGATTTCTGGTAAGGTCGTTTAATTTCCTTATATAGGAGGCTTTGCATGCACTTTAGGGTTTGGTACATAACAGTCCGAAAAAAAAAAAGCTGAAATTAACTTTTTTTATAATATTGTTTTATTATATGACTGCCCTGATTTTTCCCAGAATTTTGGCATCTCGGTACCTATGACGATGAATAAAAAAAAAAAAAATCCTATTATTTTAAATTTTTTTAATTTTTTATTTAAAAAATAAGTGTTATTTGTGGGTTTTAGCTTTTTGGTACTTAAGGAACTTAAAAAAACACTCATAATACACGTTTCTCGTAATGTCCTTTTCTTTCCCAAACATAATGTTCTTTGCATGTATTTAAGCGTTTTTATAGATAACATGATCAAAAACAATGAAAATACATGTATTTGGTAATGTTATTCTGTTTCTCCATAAAGTGTGTTTTCCATGCGTTTTAACAGTTTTATAAATAAGGAGCTCAAAAACACTTAAAGGCAAGTTTTTGGTATAAATTGGTGTTATTCCAATGTAATATGATTGCCCTGGTTTTTAGTGCTTTATTGCCTATCACGCTCAAAAACACTTAAAAGACACATTTCTGATAATGTCATTTTTTTTCTCACATAAAGGTTGTTTGGCATGCAATTTGGGGTTTTGGTAACTAAGAATGTGAAAAGCACTCAAAATACACGCATTTAGTAAAGATGTTCTGTTTCTCAATTAAGAGTGTTATTCATGAGTTTCAGCATTTTGGTATCTAGGAAATATATCCATATACACGAGTTTTTGCGTTTTTTGCTTTATGGTTCTTTTGAACTATAAAACACTCATTATACACTTTTCTTGCAATGTCCTTTTGTTTCCCAATATAAAGTGTTTTGCATCAATTTTCGCGTTTTTTTGTAAGTAAAAAGCTGAAAACACTCAAAATATACCTTTTTTGTAACGTTTTTCTATTTTTTAATATTGTTTGGTTTCCATCCATTTTAACGTTTTTCTACGTAAAACACTGAGAAGACACGTTTTCAGTAACTTTGTTTTGGATTCTTATATAGAGTGAGTTCCTTATTGTTTATCGTTTTGGTGCCTAACATGCTAAAAAACACTAAAAACACAGATTTCTGGTAAGATCGTTTAATTTTGCATGCACTTTAGGGTTTGGTACATAACTGTCCGAAAAAAAAAAGCTAAAATTAACTTTTTTGATAACATTCTTTTATCACATAATTGCCCTGAATTTTCCCAGAATTTTGGCATCTCGGTACCTATGAAGATGAATAACAAAAAAAAAAAAAAAATCCTATTTATTTTATTTTTTTTTTTATTTATTCTTTTATTTTTTTTAAATAAAGAGTGTTATTTGTGTGTTTTAGCTTTTTGTTACTTAAGGAACTTCAAAAAACACTCATAATACACGTTTCTCGTAATGTCCTTTTCTTTCCCAAACATAATATTCTTTGCATGTACTTAAGCGTTTTTATAGATAACATGATCAAAAACACTCAAAATACATGTTTTTTGTTAATATTATTCTGTTTCTCTATAAAGTTTATTTTGCATGCGTTTTAGCGGTTTGGTATATAAGGGGTTAAAAAATACTTTAAAGGCAAATTCTTCGTAAAAGTTGCTTTTATTCCCATGTAATGTGATCGTTCTGCTTTTTAGTGCTTTGTTCCATATCACGCTGAAAAACACTCAAAAGACACTTTTCTGGTATTGTCATTTTTTTTTTTCCAACATGAAGCTAGTTTCGCAACAATTTCACATTTTCGTAACTAAGAATGTGAAAAACACTCAAAAGACAAAATTTGGTAAGATAGTTCTGTTTATCGATTAAAAGTGTTATTCATGCATTTCTTAGTTTTGGTATGTAAGAAAATTCTTTATATACACGAGTTTTTGCGTTTATTGCCTTGTGGTTCTTTTAAAACTAAAAAAAAACACTCATTATTCACGTTTCTCGTAATGTCCTTTTCTTTCCTAATATAGAGATCTTTACATCCATTTATGCATTTTCTGTAGGTAACAAGCTCAAAAACACTCAAAATATATCTCTTTGGTAATGTTATTCTATTTCTTCATATAGGATGGTTTGCATCCGCTTTAGCGTTTTTCTACGGAAAACACGGAAAAGACACGTAATTTTCTTTTGGATTCACATATTGACTGACTTCCAATTTATTTATCATTTTGGTGCCTATCATGCTTAAAAACACAGAAAAGACAGGTGTCTGGTAAAGTCGTTTAACTTCCCTATATAAGTGGCTTTGCATGCAATTTAGGGTTTGGTACATAACAATCCGATAGAAAAGCTATAATTAACTTTTATGATAATGTTCTTTTTCCACATAAATTCCCTGAATTTTGGCAGAATTTTGGCATCTCGTTACCTATGAAGATGAAGAACAAAAAAAAAAAATCCCATTTTTTATTTTTTTTATTTATTATTTTTTTTGTAAAGAGTGTTATTTGTGGGTTTTAGCTTTTTGGTACAGAAGGAACTTAAAAATCAATCATAATACACGTTTCTCGTAATGTTCTTTTGTTTCCCAAACATAAGGTTCTTTGCAATTATTTAAGCGTTTTTATAGATAACATGATCAAAAACACTCAAAATACATGTATTTGGTAATGTTATTCTGTTTCGCAATAAAATGTATTTTGCATGCGTTTTTGCGTTTTGGTATGTAACGAGCTCAAAAACACAAAGATAAGTTCTTGGTAAAAATTTTTTTTTTTTACATGTAACGTGATTACCTTGGCTTTTAGGGCTTTATTGCGTAACACGCTCACAAACACTGAAAAGACATGCAAAGCCTCCCATATGAGGAAATTAAAGACCTTACCAGAAATCTGTCTTTTGAGTGTTTTTCAGCATGTTAGGCACCAAAACGATAAATAATAAGGAACTCACTGTATGTGGGAATCCAAATGAAAATTACTGAAAACGTGTCTTCTCAGTGTTTCATGTAGAAAAACGCTAAAACTAACACAAACCAACCAATATCAAGAAGCAGAAAAGCATTACCAAAAATGTATATTTTTAGTGTTTTTAAGCTTGTTACTTACAAAAAAAACGCGAAAATTGATACAAAGCACTCTATATTGGGAAAGAAAGTGACATTGCGAGAAAAGTGTATAATGAATGTTTTATAGTTAAAAAAAAAAACACAAGGCAAAAAACGCAAAAACTCGTGTATATGGAGAAGTCTCTTGTATACCAAAATGCTGAAACTCATGAATAACTTTAATCGAGAAAGAGAGCAACCTTAATAAATGCGTGTCAAAAACACTAAAAGGCAAGTTCTTCGTAAAAGTTGGATTTATTCCCATGTAATGTGATTGCTCTGCTTTCCAGTGCTTTATTGCCTAACACGCTCAAAAACACTTAAAGACACTTTTCTGGTAATGTCATTTTGTTTTTCTCACATAAAGCTAGTTTCGCATGGAATTTGGGGTTTTGGTAACTAAGAATGTAAAAAAAACACTCAAAATACACGCATTTAGTAAGGTTGTTCTGTTTCTTGATTAAGAGTGTTATTCATGAGTTTCAGTATTTTGGCATGTTATAAACTTCTCCATACAGTCGAGTGTTTGCGTTTTCTACCTTGTGATTCTGGTGAAACTATAAAACACTCATTATACACGTTTCTCGTTATGTCCTTTTTTTCTTATATAGAGTGCTTTGCATCCCTTTTCGCGTTTTTCTTTTTTATGTAACAAGCTAAAAAACACACAAAATATAATTTTTTGGTAATGTTATTCTATTTCTTCATATTGATTGGTTTGCATCCGTTTTAGCGTTTTTCTACGTAAATCTTTTAAAAGACACGTTTTCAGTAATTTTGTATTGGATTTCCATATAAGGTGACTTTCATATTATTTCTCGTTTTGATGCCTAACATGCAAAAAAAAAACACTCAAAAGACAGGTTTCTTGTAAAGTCGTTAAATTTTATCAAATAGGTGGCTTTGCATGCACTTTATGGATTGAAACATAACTCCGAATAAAAAGGTAAAATTACCTTTTTCGATAGTTTTTTCCACATAATTTCCCTGAATTTAGGCAGAATTTTGGCATCTTGGTACCTATGAACATCAATAACAAAAAAAATAAGAAAGCTATTTTTTTATTTATTATTTTTTCTCTATAAAGAGTGTTATTTGTAGGTTTTAACGTTTTGGTACTTAAGGAACTTAAAAAAACATTCATAATACACATTTCTCGTAATGTCCTTTCGTTTCCCAAATATGGGGATCTTTGCATGTATTTAAGCGTTTTTATAGGTAACATGATAAAAAACACTCAAAACTCTTGTTTTTAGTAATGTTATTGTTCTTCTCCATAAAGGAGTGTTTTACATGCGTTTTAGCGATTTGGTATGAAAGGAGCTAAAAAACACTTCAAAGCAAGTTCTTGGTAAAAGTTGGTTTTATTCCAATGTAATATGTTTGCCCTGCTTTTCAGTGCTTTATTGCCTAACACGCTCAAAAACACTGAAAAGATACTTCTGGTAATGTCATTTTTTTCCCACATAAAACTAGTTTCGCATGCTATTTAGGGTTTTGGAAAGAATGTGAAAAAAACACTCAAAATGCATGCATTTGGTAATGTTGTTCTGTTTCTTAATTAACATTGTTTTTCATGAGTTTCAGCATTATGGTATCTAAGAAATTTCTTTATATACACGAATTTTTGCGTTTTTTGCCTTGCTGTTCTTGTGAACCAAAAGTTCTTTTGCCCGAAAATAATAAGGCACTCATTATACATGTTTCTCGTAATGTCCTTTTCTTTCCCAATAGGGAGTGCTTTGCATCCATTTTCGCGTTTTTTGTTGGTAACAAGCTCAAAAAAACTCAAAATATACCTTTTTCGTAATGTAATTCTATTTCTTCATTTTGGTTGGTTTGCATCCGTTTTAGCGTTTTTCTACGTAAAACACCGAAAAGACACGTTTTCAGTAATTTTGTTTTCGATTCCCAAAGAATATTGCCAGAATTTTGGCATCTTGGTACCTATACAGATGAATAACAAAAGAAAAAAATTCTTTTCTTTTTTTTCTCTCTATAGAGTGTTATTTGGGGGTTTTAGCTTTTTTGGTACTTAAGGAACTTAAAAAACATTCATAATACACGTTTCTCGTAATGTCGTTTCGTTTCCCAAAAATAGGGTTCTTTGCGTGTATTTAAGCGTTTTTATTGGTAACATGATCAAAAACACTCAAAATACATGTTTTTGGTAATGTTCTTCTGTTTCACCATAAAGTGTATTTTGCATGCATTTTAGTGATTTGGTATATAAGGAGCTTAAAAACACTTAAAGGCAAGTTCTTTTTGAAAATTTAATTTATTTCAATGTAATGTGTTTGCCCTGCTTTTTAGTGCTTTATTGCCTAGAACGCTCAAAAACACTCAAAAGACATTTTTCTGGTAATGTCGTTTTTTTTTTTCCACATAAAGCTGGTTTCGCATGCAATTTGGGGTTTTGGTAACTAAGAATGTGAAAAGCACTCAAAATTAACGCATTTAGTAAGATTGTTCTGTTTCTCAATTAAGAGTGTTGTTCCAGAGTTTTAGCATTTTAGAATGTAAGAAACTTCTCTATATACACGAGTTTTTGCGTTTTTTGCCTTGTAGTTCTTGTGAAACTATAAAACACTCATTATACACGTTTCTCGTAATGTCCTTTTCCTTCCCAATATAGAGAGATTTCCATCCATTTTCGCGTTTTTTGTAGGTAACAATTTCAAAAACAATCAAAATATACCTTTTTGGTAATGTTATTTTATTTCTTCATATTGGTTGGTTTGCATCCGTTTTAGTGTTTTTCTTCGTAAAACACCGAAAAGACACGTTTTTAGTAATTTTGTTTTGGAATCCTATAGAGATTGACTTCCATGTTATTTATCGTGTTGGTTCCTAAGATGCTGAAAAACACTCATAAGACCGTTTTCTGGCAAAGACGTTTAATTTCCCCTTATAGATGGCTTTGCATGCACTTTATGGGTTTTGTACATAACAGTCCGAAAAAAAAGCTAAATTTAACTTTTTTGATATTGTTCTTATTTCACATAATTTCCTGAATTTTGCCCGAATTTTGGCATATCGGTACCTGTGAATAAAAAAAAAAAATATCGTATCTTCTTTCATTTATTTATTGTTTCTCAATAAAGAGTGTATTTATTGCTTATAGCTTTTTGGTAATTAATGAACTTAAAAACACTTGAAATACACGTTTCTCGTAATCTTCCTTTCGTTTCCGAAAAATAGTGATCTTTGCATGTATTTAAGTGTTTTTATTGGTAACATGATCAAAAACACTCAAAATACATGTTTTTGGTAATGTTATTATGTTTCACCATAAAGTGTGTTTTGCATGCGTTTTAGTGTTTTGGTATATAAAGACCTCAAAAACACTTAAAGGCAAGTTCTTGGTAAAAATTCGTTTTACTCCAATGTAATGTAATTGCCTTCCTTTTTAGTGCTTTATTTCCTATCACGCTCAAAAATACTCAAAAGACACTATTCTAGTAAAGTTTTTTTTTCCCACAATCTATTTTCGCATTCAATTTGGGGTTTTGGTAACTAAGAATTATAAAAGCACTCAAAATACATGCATTTAGTAAGGTTGTTCTGTTTCTCAATTAAGAGTGTTATACATGAGTTTTAGCATTTTGGTATATAGGAAACAATCCGAAAAAAAAGCTATAATTAACTTTTATGATAATGTTCTTTTTTCCACAAATTCCCTGAATTTTTGCAGAATTTTTTCATCTCGGTACCTATGAATATGAATAACAAAAAAAAAAAAAATCCCATTTTCTTATTTTTGATTCATTTTTTTTTTTTTTTCTAAATAGTTAAAAAAAAAAAATATCGTATCTTCTTTCATTTATTTATTGTTTCTCAATAAAGAGTGTATTTATTGCTTATAGCTTTTTGGTAATTAATGAACTTAAAAACACTTGAAATACACGTTTCTCGTAATCTTCCTTTCGTTTCCGAAAAATAGTGATCTTTGCATGTATTTAAGTGTTTTTATTGGTAACATGATCAAAAACACTCAAAATACATGTTTTTGGTAATGTTATTATGTTTCACCATAAAGTGTGTTTTGCATGCGTTTTAGTGTTTTGGTATATAAAGACCTCAAAAACACTTAAAGGCAAGTTCTTGGTAAAAATTCGTTTTACTCCAATGTAATGTAATTGCCTTCCTTTTTAGTGCTTTATTTCCTATCACGCTCAAAAATACTCAAAAGACACTATTCTAGTAAAGTTTTTTTTTCCCACAATCTATTTTCGCATTCAATTTGGGGTTTTGGTAACTAAGAATTATAAAAGCACTCAAAATACATGCATTTAGTAAGGTTGTTCTGTTTCTCAATTAAGAGTGTTATACATGAGTTTTAGCATTTTGGTATATAGGAAACAATCCGAAAAAAAAGCTATAATTAACTTTTATGATAATGTTCTTTTTTCCACAAATTCCCTGAATTTTTGCAGAATTTTTTCATCTCGGTACCTATGAATATGAATAACAAAAAAAAAAAATCCCATTTTCTTTTTTTTGATTCATTTTTTTTTTTTTTCTAAATAGTTTTATTTGTGGGTTTTAGCTTTTTGGTACTGAAGGAACTTAAAAATCACTCATAATACACGTTTCTCGTAATGTTCTTTCGTTTCCCAAACATAATGTTCTTTGCATGTATTTAAGCGTTTTTATAGATAATATGATCAAAAACACTCAAAATACATGTATATGGTAATGTAATTCTGATTCTCCATAAAATGTATTTTGCATGCGTTTTAGCGTTTTGGTACGTAAGGAGCTCAAAAACACTTAAAGACAAGTTCTTGGTAAAATTTGGTTTTTATTCCCATGTAATGTGATTGCCCTGGCTTTTAGAGCTTTATTACGTAACACGCTCAAAAACACTGAAAAGACATGCAAAGCGTCCCATATGAGGAAATTAAAGACCTTACTAGAAATCTGTCTTTTGAGTGTTTTTCAGGATATTAGGCACCAAAACGATAAATAATAATGAACTCACTCTATGTGGGAATCCAAAAGAAAATTACTAAAAACGTGTCTTCTCAGTGTTTTTACGTAGAAAAACGCTAAAACTGATTGAAACCAACGTATATCGAGAAGCAGGAAAATATTACCAAAAATGTATATTTTGAGTGTCTTTGAGCTTGTTACCTACAAAAAAACGCGAAAATGAATACAAAGCACTCTATATTGGGAAACAAAGAGAAATTGCGAGAAAAGTGTATAATGAAAGTTTTATAGTTAAAAAAAAAAAAAACACAAGGCAAAAAACGCAAAAACTCGTGTATATGCTGAAACTCATGAATAACACTCTTAATTGAGACACAGAGCATCCTTACTAAATGCTGTCAAAAACACTAAAAGGCAAGTTCTTTTTAAAAGTTGGTTTTATTCTCATGTAATGTGATTGCCCTGCTTTTTAGTGCTTTATTGCCAAACACGCTGAAAAACACTCAAAGACACTTTTCTGGTAATGTCATTTTTTTCCCAGATAAAGCTAGTTTCGCATGGAATTTGGGGTTTTGGTAACTAAGAATGTAAAAAAAACACACAAAATACACGCATTTAATAAGGTTGTTCTGTTTCTTGATTAAGAGTGTTATTTATGAGTTTCAGTATTTTAGTATCTTTAGTATCTTCTCCATACAGTCGAGTTTTTGCGTTTTTTGCCTTGTGATTCTGGTGAAACTATAAAACACTCATTATACACGTTTCTCATTATGTCCTTTGTGTTTTGTATCCATTTTCGCGTTTTTTTATTTTTTTATGTAACAAGCTCAAGAATACACAAAATATAGTTTTATGGTAATGTTTTTCTATTTCTTCATATTGATTGGTTTGCGTCCGTTTTAGCGTTTTTCTACGTAAATCTTTTAAAACACACGTTTCCAGTAATTTTGTTTTGGATTTCCATATAGAGTGACTCATATTATTTATCGTTTTGGTGTCTATTATGCTTTTTGGTGCCTTTTGCTTCCCAATATAGAGTGCTTTCCATCCATTTTCGCGTTTTTTGTAGGTAACAGTTTCAAAAACAGTCAAAATATACCTTTTTGGTAATGTTATTCTATTTCTTCATTTTGGTTGATTTGCATTCGTTTTAGCGTTTTTGTACGTAATACACCGAAAAGACACATTTTCAGCAATTTTGTTTTGGACTCCCATATAGATTGACTTCCTTGGGTTTTATCGTGTTGGTTCCTAACATGCTGAAAAAAACTCATAACACAGTTTTCTGGCAAAGACGTTTAATTTCCCCATATAGGTGGCTTTGCATGCAATTTAGGGGTTTGTTACATAACAGTCCGAAAAAAAAAAGCTAAATTTAACTTTTTTGATAATGTTCTTATTTCATATAATTTCCTGAACTTTGCCCGAATTTTGGCACCTCCTTACCTGTGAAGATGAATAAGAATGAAAAAAAAAATATCGTATTTTTTTATTTATTTATTTTTTTTCTCAATAAAGAAGAAAATTTATGGCTTTTAGCTTTTTCGTACTTAAGTTCGTAATGAACTTAAAAGCACTCATAATACACGTTTCTTGTTATGTCCTTTCTTTTCCCAAAAAATAGGGTTCATTGCATGTATTTAAGCGTTTTTATTGGTAACATGATCAAAAACACTCAAAATACATGTTTTTTGGTAATATTATTCTGTTGCGCCATTAAGTGTATTTTGCATTTGCACTCAATAAAGAGTGTTTTGGTATATAAGGAGCTCAAATACACTTAAAGGCAAGTTCTTGTTAAAAACAGGTTTTATTCCAATGTAATGTGATTGCCCTGCTTTTTAGTGCTTTATTGCCTAACACGCTCAAAAACACTCAAAAGACATTTTTCTGGTAATGTCATTTTTTTCTCACAAAAAGCTAGTTTCGCATGCAATTTGGGGTTTTGGTAACTAAGGATGTGAAAAGCACTCAAAATACACGCATTTATAAAGATTGTTCGGTTTCTAAATTAAAAGTGTTGTTGCAGAGTTTCAGCATTTTGGAAAGTAAGAAACTTTTCTATATACACGAGTTTTTGCGTTTTTTGCCTTGTAGTTCTTTTGAAACTATAAAGCACTCATTTATACACGTTTCTCGTAATGTCCTTTTCCTTCGCAATATAGAGTGCTTTCCATCCATTTTCGCGTTTTTTGTAGATAACAATTTCAAAAACACTCAAAATATACCTTTTTTGTAATGTTATTTTTTTCTTCATATTGGTTGGTTTGCATCCGTTTTAGTGATATTCTACGTAAAACACCGAAAAGACACGTTTTTAGTATATTTTTTTGGATCCCCATATAGATTGACTTCCATGTTATTTATCGTGTCGGTTCCTAAGATGCTGAAAAACACTCATAAGTCCATTTTCTGGCAAAGACGTTTTATTTCCCCATATAGGTGGCTTTGCATGCACTTTAGGGGTTTGGTACATAACACCAAAAAAAAAAAAAAGCTAAATTTAACTTTTTTTATAATGTTCTTATTTAACATAATTTCCTGAATTTTGCCCGAATTTTGGCATCTTGGTACCTGTGAAGATGAATAAAAAAGAAAAAAATATCAAATTTTTTTTTATTTATTTATTGTTTCTCAATAAAGAGTGTTATTTGTGGCTTTTAGCTTTTTGGTAATTAATGAACTTAAAAACACTCATAATACACGTTTCTCGTAATCTCCTTTCGTTTCCCAAAAAAAGTGTTTTTTTGCATGTATTTAAGCGTTTTTATTGGTAACATGATCAAAAACACTAAAAATACATGTTTATATGTAATATTATTGTCTCACCATAAAGAGTGTTTTGCATGCGTTTTAGTGTTTTGGTATATAAGGAGCTCAAAAACACTTAAAGGCAAGTTCTTGGTAAAAATTCGCTTTCCTGCAATGTAATGTGATTGCCCTCCTTTTCAGAGCTTTATTGCCTATCACGCTCAAAAACACTCAAAAGACACTTTTCTGGTAAAGTCATTTTTTTTTTCCATAAATCTATTTTCGCAATTAATTTTGGGTTTTGGTAACTAAGAATGTGAAAAACACTCAAAATACACGCATTTATTAAGGTTGTTCTGTTTCTCAATTAGGAGTGTTATACATGAGTTTTAGCATTTTTGTATCTAGGAAACCTCTTCATATACACGAGATTTTGCGTTTTATGCCTTGTGGTTCTTTTGAACTATAAAACACTCATTATACACTTTTCTTGCAATGTCCTTTTGTTTCCCAATATAGAGTGCTTTACATCAATTTCGCGTTCTTTGTAGGTAACAAGCTCAAAAACACTCAAAATATACCTTTTTAGTAACGTTTTTCTATTTCTTGATATTGGTTGCTTTGCATCCGTTTTAGCATTTTTCTACGTAAAACACTAAAAAGACATGTTATCAATAACTTTGTTTTGGATTCCTATATAGAGTGAGTTCCTTATTATTTATCGTTTTGGTGCCTAACATGCTAAAAAACACTCAAAACACAGATTTCTGGTAAGGTCGTTTAATTTTCTTATATAGTAGGCTTTGCATGCACTTTAGGGTTTGGTACATAACAGTCCGAAAGAAGAAGCTGAAATTAACTTTTTTGATAATATTCTTTTATCATACGATTACCCTGAATTTTCCCAGAATTTTGTCATCTCGGTACTATGAAGATGAATAACAAAAAAAAAAAAAAAAAAAATCCTATTTTTTATTTATTTTTTTTTCTTATTTTCTGAAATAATGAGTGTTATTTGTGGGTTTTAGCTTTTTGGTATTTAAGGAACTTAAAAAACACTCATAATACACGTTTCTAGTAATATCCTTTTGTTTCCCAAATATAATGTTCTTTGCATGTATTTAAGCGTTTTTATAGATAACATGATCAAAAACACTCAAAATACATGTTTTTGGTAATGTTATTCTGTTTCTCCATAAAGTTTGTTTTGCATGCGTTTTAGCGGTTTGTTATATAAGGAGCTGAAAAAAACTGAAAGGCAAGTTTTTAGCATAAATTGATGTTATTCCAATGTAATATGATTGCCCTGCTTTTTAGTGGTTTATTGCCTATCACGCTAAAAAAAACATTTAAAAGACACTTTTATGGTAATGTCATTTTTTTCTCACATAAAAGTGATTTCGCATGCAATTTGGGGTTTTGGTAACTAAGAATGAGAAAAGCACTAAAAAAACACGCATTTAGTAACGTTGTTCTGTTTCTTAATTAAGAGTGTTTTTCATGAGTTTCAGCATTTTGGTATCTACGAACCTTCTCCATATACACGAGTTTTTGTGTTTTTTGCCTTTTGGTTCGTTTGAAATATAAAAAAAAACTCATTATACACTTTTCTTGCAAAGTCCTTTTGTTTTCTAATATAGAGTGCTTTGGATCAATTTTCCCGTTTTTTGTAGGTAACAAGCTCAAAAACACTCAAAATATACCTTTTTGGTAATGTTTTTCTCTTTCTTGATATTGGTTGGTTTGCATCCGTTTTAGCGTTTTTTCTACGTAAAACACTGAAAAGACACGTTTTCAGCAATTTTATTTTGGATTCTCATATAGAGTGAGTTTCTTATTATTTATCGTTTTGGTGCCTAACATGGTGATAAACACTCAAAAAACAGATTTCTGGTAAGGTCGTTTAATTTCCTCATATAGGAGTTTTTGGATACACTTTAGGGTTTGGTATATAACAGTCCAAAAAAAAAACTAAAATTATCTTTTTTGATAGTTTTCTTTTATCATATAATAGCCCTGAATTTTCCCACAATTTTGGCATCTCGGTACCTATGAAGATGAATAACAAAAAAAATCCTATTTTTTTATTTTCTTACTTTTTTTTTCTAAATAAAGAGTGTTATTTGTGGGTTTTAACTTTTTGGTACTTAAGGAACTTAAAAACACTTATAATACACATTTCTCGTAATGTCCTTTCGTTTCGCAAACATAAGGTTCTTTGTATGTATTTAAGCGTTTTTATAGATAACATGATCAAAAACACTCAAAATATATGTTTTTGGTAATTTTATTTTTTCTCCATAAAAGGTGTTTTACATGCGTTTTAGCGTTTTGGTATGTAATGACCTCAAAAACACTTAAAGGCAAGTCCTTGGTAAAAGTTGTTTTTATTTCCATGTAATGTGATTACTCTGCTTTTTATTGCTTTATTGCCTAACACGCTCAGAAACACTCAAAACACACTTTTCTTGTAATATCATTTTTTTTCCCATATAAAGTTAGTTTTGCATGGAATTTGGGGTTTTGGTATCTAAGAATGTGAAAAAAACTCAAAACACAGGCATTTAGTAAGGTTGTTCTATTTTTTAATTAAAAGTGTTATTCATGAGTTCCAGCATTTTGGTATGTAAGAAACTTTTCTAATACACTTATTTGGTAAGGTATTTCTGTTTCAAAATAAAAAGTGTTATTTATGATTTTCAGCTTTTTGGTATGTAAGAAACTTCTTGATGTACACGAGTTCTTGAGCTTTTTACCTTGTGGTTCTTGTCAAACTTTAAAACACTCATACAGGTTTCTCGTAATGTTCTTTTCTTTGCCAATATAAAGTGCTTTCCATCCATTTTTGCATTTTTTGTAGGTAACAAGCTCAAAAACACATGAAAATATATATTTTTGCTAATATTATTCTAATTCTTCATATTGGTTGGTTTACATCCATTTTAGCGTTTTTCAATGTAAATCACTGAAAAGACACGTTTTCAGTAATATTGTTGAAATGTCTGAAAAAAACACTCAAAAGACAGGTTTCTGGTAAAGTCGTGTAATTTCCCCATATAGGTGGATTTGCATACACTTCAGGGTTTGTACATAACTTCGGAAAATAGCTAATTTTTTTCTTTTTTATGCTTTTTTTTAATTTCCATGATTTTTGACAAAATTTTGGCATCTCGGTATCATAAAGATGAATAAGAAAAAAAAATTTTCTCTCCATAAAGAGTGTTATTTGTGGGTTTTAGCTTTTTGGAACTTAAGTAACTTAAAAACACTCATAATACACGATTTTCGTAATGTCCTTTTGTTATACAAACGTAGGGTTCTTTACATGTATTTAAGCGTTTTTATAGGTTACATGGTCAAAAACACCCAAAACACCTGTTTTTGGTAATGCTATTCTGTTTCTCCATAAAGGGTGTTTTGCATGCGTTTTAGAGATTTGGTATGTAAGGGGTTCAAAAACACTAAAAGGCAAGTTCTTCGTAAAAGTTGGTTTTATTCCCATGTATTATGATTGTTCTGCTTTTTAGTGCTTTGTTGCATATCACGCTCAAAAACACTAAAAAAACACTTTTTTGGTAATGTCATTTTTTTTCCCAAAAGAAGGTTGTTTCGCAAGTAATTTGGCATTTTCGTAACTAAGAATGTGAAAAACACTCAAAATTAACAATTTGGTAAGGTAGTTTTGTTTATCAATTAAAAGTGTTATTCATGCATTTCATCATTTCGGTATGTAAGAAATTTCTCTATATATACGAGTTTTTGCGTATATTGCCTTGTGTTTCTTTTAAAACTATAAAAAAAAAAACTTATTATACACGCTTCTCGCAGTGTCTTTTTGTTTCCTAATATAGAGTACTTTACATCCATTTTCGCATTTTTTTGTTGGTAACAAGCTCAAAAACACTGAAAATATATCTTTTTGGTAATGTTATTCTATTTCATCATATAGGTTGGTTTGCCTCAGCTTTAGCGTTTTTCTACGTAAAACAAAGACTCGTTTTCAGTAATTTTGTTTTGGATTCACATATTGACTGACTTCCATATTATTTATCGTTCTGGTGCGTAACATGCTGAAAAACACTGAAAAGACAGGTTTCTGTTTAAATCGTTTAACTTCCCTATATAGGTGTCTTTGCATGCACTTTAGGGTTTGGTACATAACAATCCGAAAAAAAAGCTATAATTAATTTTTTGGTAAGGTTCTTTTTTCCATATAAATTCCCTGAATTTTGGTAGAAATTTGGCATCTTTGTACCTATAAGGATGAATAACCAAAAAAAAAAAATCCCATTTTTTAGTTTTTTAATTCATTATTTTTTTTTTTCTCAATAAATAGTGTTATTTGTGGGTTTTAGCTTTTAGGTACTGAAGGAACTTAAAAAACACTCATAATACACGTTTCTCGTAATGTCCTTTCGTTTCCCAAACATAAGGTTCTTTGTATGTATTTAGTCGTTTTTTATAGATAATATGATCAAAAACACTCAAAATACATGTATTTGGTAATATTATTCTGTTTCTCCATAAAATGTATTTTGCATGCGTTTTAGCGTTTTGGTATGTAAGGAATTCAAAAACACTTAAAAGCAAGTTCTTGGTAAAATTTGGTTTTATTCCCATGTAATGTGATTGCCCTTCCTTTTAGTGCTTTATTGCGTAACACGCTCAAAAACATTCAAAAGACATGCAAGGCCTCGCATATGAGGAAATTAGAGACCTTACCAGAAATCTGTGTTTTGAGTGTTTTTCAGCATGTTAGGCACCAAAATGATAAATAATAAGGAACTCACTCTATGTGGGAATCCAAAAGAAAATTACTGAAAACGTGTCTTCTCAGTGTTTTACGTAGAAAAACGCTAAAACTGAAGCAAACCAACCAATATCAAGAAGCAGAAAAACATTACCAAAAATGTATATTTTGAGTATTTTTGAGCTTGTTACCTACAAAAAAAAAACGCAAAAATTGATACAAAGCACTCTATATTGGGAAAGAAAGTGACATTGCGAGAAAAGTGTATAATGAATGTTTTATACTTCAAAAAAAAGAAAAAAAACAAGGCAAAACACGCAAAAACTCGTGTATATGGAGAAGCTTCCTAGATACTAAAATGCTGAAACTCATGAATAACACTCTTAATTGAGAAACAACAACCTTACTGAATGCGTGTCAAAAACACTAAAAGGCAAGTTCTTCGTAAAAGTTGGTTTTATTCCCATGTAATGTGATCGCCTTGCTTTTTAGTGCATTATTGTCTAACACGCTCAAAAACACTCAAAGACACTTTTCTGGTAATGTCATTTTTTTTCCACATAAAGTTAGTTTCGCATGGAATTTGGGGTTTTGGTAACTAAGATTGTAAAAAAAAAAACACTCAAAATACATGCATTTAGTAAGGTTGTTCTGTTTCTTAATAAAGAGTGTTATTCATGAGTTTCAGCATTTTGGTATCTTAGAAACTTCTCCATACAGACGAGTTTTTGCGTTGTTTGCCTTGTCATTCGGTTGAAACTATAAAACACTCATTATACACGTTTCTCTTTATGTCCTTTTTCTCCTAATATACAGTGCTTTGCATTCATTTTTGCGTTTTTTATTATGTAACAAGCTCAAAAACACACAAAATATACTTTTCTGGTAATATTATTCTACTTTTTCATATTGGTTGGTTTGCATCCGGTTTAGAGTTTTTTCTACGTAAATCTTTTAAAAGACACGTTTTCAGTAATTTTGTTTTGGATTTCCATATAGAGAGACTTTAATATTATTTGTCGTTTTGGTGCCTAACATGCGTAAAAACACTCAAAAGACAGGTTTCTTGTAAAGTCGTTAAATTTTCCCAAATAGGTGGCTTTGCATACACTTTATGGTTTGGTACATAACTCCGTAAAAAAGGTAAAATTATCTTTTTCGATAATGTTCTTTTTTCCACAAAATTTCCCTAAATTTTGGCAGAATTTTGGCATCTTGGTACCTATGAACATGAATAACAAAAAAATGAAAATTATATTTTTTTATTTATTATTATTTTTTTTCTCTATAAAGAGTGTTATTTTTTAGTTTTTAACGTTTTGGTACGTAAGCAACTTAAAAACATTCATAATACACATTTCTC
Organism: Scylla paramamosain; assembly: GCF_035594125.1. Taxonomy (NCBI): domain Eukaryota; kingdom Metazoa; phylum Arthropoda; class Malacostraca; order Decapoda; family Portunidae; genus Scylla; species Scylla paramamosain. The sequence goes on from NC_087182.1 coordinate 9,148,787, forward strand.
ATTTCGTTTCCCAAATATAGGGATCTTTGCATGTATTTAAGCGTTTTTATAGGTAACATGATAAAAAACACTCCAAACACTTGTTTTTGGTAATGTTATTCTGCTTCTCCATAAAGGAGTGTTTTGCATGCGTTTTAGCTATTTGTTATGTAAGGAGCTGAAAAACACTTGAAGGCAAGTTCTTGGTAAAAATTGGTTTTATTCCAATGTAATATGATTGCCCTGCTTTTTAGTACTCTATTGCCTAACACGCTCAAAAAACACTCAAAAGACACTTCTGGTAATGTCATTTTATTCCCACATAAAGCTAGTTTCGCATGCTATTTGAGGTTTTGCTAAGAATGTGAAAAACAATCAAAATACACGGATTTGGTAATGTTGTTCTGTTTCTCAATTCAGATTGTTATTCATAAGTTTAGCATTTTGGTATCTAAGAAACTTCTTTATATACACGAACTTTTGCGTTTTTTACCTTGTGGTTCTTGTGAACCACAAGTTCTTTTGCCCGAAAATAATAAGACACTCATTATACACGTTTCTCGTAATGTCCTTTTCTTTCCCAATAGGGAGTGCTTTGCATTCATTTTCGCGTTTTTTCTAGGTAACAAGCTCAAAAAAACTCAAAATATACCTTTTTGGTAATGTTATTCTATTTCTTCATATTGGTTGGTTTGCATCCGTTTTAGCGTTTTTCTACGTAAAACACCGAAAAAACACGTTTTCAGTAATTTTGTTTTCGATTCCCAAAGAATATTGCCAGAATTTTGGCATCTTAGTACCTATGAAGAGCATGAAACGAAATTTCCAGAAACATGTCTTTTGTGTGTCGATAGTTGTTGTTAGGTACCAAAGTTATAAAAAGCATGGAAAGCTACCTATATGAAAGAAAAAGTCAATCAAAAATTTATCTTTTCGGTATGTTCAGCTACTTACGTACGATAACGCTGAGATGTTTGCAAAACACCCTTTATTACCATAAACAATTTTTTTTTCTTTTTACATATAAAAAGAAACATAAATGAATGCAAAATACTTTGCATGAGGAAACGAAAAGACATTAGAAGAAACTTTTATAATAAGTGTTTTTTTTTTATTTCTTAGGTACCAAGATCTGTTGAACGCATTGAAGAACAGTCTATATGGAGAAAAGGAGAAGATTACAAAAAATGTGCTTTTTGAGTGTTTTTCACATTGTTAGGTACGAAAACTCTCTATAAAGAGTGTTATTTGTGGGTTTTAACTTTCTTATACTTAACGAACTTAAAAAAAACTCATAATACACGTTTCTCGTAACGTCCTTTCATTTTCCAAACACAGGGTTCTTTCCATGTATTTTAGCTTTTTCTATAGGTAACATGATGAAAAACACTCAAAATACATATTTTTGGTAATGTTATTCTGTTTCTCCATAAAGGGTGTTTTACATGCGTTTTAGCGTTTTGTTATGTAAGGAGTTAAAAAACATCTAAAGGCCTGTTCTTCGTAAAAGTTGGTTTTATTCCCAAGTAATGTGATTGTTCTGCTTTTAAGTGCTTTGTTGCATATCACGCTCAAAAACACTCAAAAAACATTTTTCTGGTAATGTCATTTTTTTTCCCACATAAAGCTGGTTTTCCATGTAATTTGGCAATTTCGTAACTATGAATGTGAAAAACACTCAAAATACACAATTTGGTAGGGTAGTTCTGTTTTTAAATTAAAAGTGTTATTCATACATTTCATCATTTTTGTATGTAAGGAACTTCTCTATATACACGAGTTTTTGCGTTTATTGCCTTGTGGTTCTTGTGAATCTATAAAAGACTAATTATACACATTTCTCGTAATGTTCTTTTGTTTCCTAATATAGAGTGTTTTCCATCCATTTTTGCATTTTTTGTAGGTAACAAGCTTAAAACACTCAAAATATATCTTTTTGGTAATGATATTCTATTTCTTCACGTTGGTTGGTTTGCATCCATTTTAGCTTTTTTCTTCGTAAATCTCTGAAAAGACTCGTTTTCAGCAATATTGTTGAAATTAATTTCGGTACAGGTTTCTGGTAAAGTCGTGTAATTTTCCCATATAGGTGGCTTTGCATACACTTTAGTGTTTGGTACATAACTCCGGAAAAAGCTAAAATTATTTTTGTTATATTTTTTTTTCTTTACCTAATTTCACTGATTTTTGCCAGAATTTTGGCATCTCGGTACCTATGAAGATGAATAACGAAAAAAAATTGTATTCATTTATTTTATTTATTTATTTATTTATTTTTCTATATAAGGAGTGTTATTTGTGTGTTTTAGCTTTTTGGTACTTAAGGAACCTAAAAAATCTCATAATACACAATTTTCGAAATATCTTTTCGTTTCACAAACATAGGGTTCTTTGCATGTATTTAAGCGTTTTTATAGGTAACATGATCAAAAACACTTAAAATTCATGCTTTTGGTAATGTTATTTTGCTTCCCCATAAAGGGTGTTTTCCATGCGTTGAAGCGTTTTGTTATATAAGGAGTTAAAAACACTTAAAGGCATGATTTTGGTAAGAGTTGATTTTATTCCCACGTAATGTGATTGTTCTGCTTTTTAGTGCTTTGTTGCATATCACGCTCTAAAACACTCACAAGACACTTTTCTGGTAATGTCATTTTTTCCCACATAAAACTAATTTCACTTGTAATTTCGGATTTTCGTAACTAAGAATGTGAAAAACACTCAAAATACTCACATTTGGTAAGATAGTTCTGTTTTCTCATGAGTTCCAGCATTTTGGAATGTAAGAAACTTCTTTATATACACGAGTTTTTTGCGTTTTTTGCCTTGTGGTTCTTGTGAAAATATAAAACACTCATTATACACGTTTCTCGTAATGTCCTTTTGCTTCCCAATATAGAGTGCTTTCCATCCATTTTCGCGTTTTTTGTAGGTAACAATTTCAAAAACACTCAAAATATCCCTTTTTGGTAATGTTTCTATTATTTTTCTTAATTTTGCTTGGTTTGCATCCGTTTTAGCATTATTGTACGTAAAACAAAGAAAAGACACGTTTTCAGTAATTGTGTGTTGGATTCCCATATAGATTGACTTCCTTGGGTTTTATCGCGTTGGTTCCTAACATGCTGAAAAACACTCATAAGACAGTTTTCTGGGAAATGATTTTTAATTTCCCCATATAGGTGGCTTTGCATACACTTTAGGGGTTTGGTAAATAACAGTCCGAAAAAAAAGCAAAATTTAACTTTTTTGATAAAGTTCTTATTTCATATAATTTCCTGATGTTTGACCGAATTTTGGCACCTCGTTACCTGTGAATATGAATAAGAATGAAAAAAAAATCGTATTTTTTTATTTTTATTTATATTTTCTCAATAAAGAGTGTAATTTGTGGCTTTTAGCTTTTTCGTACTTAATGAACTTAAAAACACACATAATACACGTTTCTCGTAATTTCCTTTCCTTTCCCAAAAATAGGGGTCTTTGCATGTATTTAAGCGTTTTTATTGGTAAAATGATCAAAAACACTCAAAATACATGTTTTTGGTAATGTTATTCTGTTTCACCATAAAGTGTATTTTGCATGCGTTTTAGTGTTTTGGTATATAAGGAGCTCAAAAACACTTAAAGGCAAGTTCTTATTAAAAATTGGTTTTATTCCAATGTAATGTCATTGCCCTGCTTTTCAGTGCTTTATTGCCTAACACGCTCAAAAACACTCAGAAGACATTTTTCTGGTAATGTTATTTTTTTTCCCACATAAAGCTGGTTTCGCATGGAATTTGGGGTTTTGGTAACTAAGAATGTGAAAAGCACTCAAAATACACACATTTATTAAGATTTTTCTGTTTCTGAATTAAGAGTGTTGCTCATGAGTTTCAACATTTTGGTATCTACGAAACTTCTTCATATACACTAGTTTTTTGCATTTTTTGCCTTGTGGTTCTTTTGAACTATAAAACACTCATTATACACTTTTATTGCAATGTCCTTTTATTTCCCATTATAGAGTGCTTTGCATCAATTTTCTTGTTTTTATAGGTAACAAGCTCAAAAACACTCAAAAGAAAGATTTCTGATAAGGTCGTTTAATTTCCTCATATAGGAGGCTTTGCATGCATTTTAGGGTTTGGTACATAACAGTCCGAAAAAAAAGCTAAAATTAACTTTGTTGATAATATTCTTTTATCATATAATTACCCTGATTTTTTATCAGAATTATGGCATATCGCTACCTATGAAGATAAAAAAAAAATTAATTTTTTATATGTTTATTTATTTTTTTCTCAATGAAGAGAGTTATTTGTGGGATTTCCCTTTTTGGTACTTAAGGAACTTAAAAACACTCATAATACACGTTTTTCATAATGTCCTTTCGTTTCCCAAACAAAAGGTTCTTTGCATGTATTTAAGCATTTTTATAGGTAACATGTTCAAAAACACTCAAAACACAAGGTTTTGGTAATGTTATTCTGTTTCTCCATAAAGTGTGTCTTGCATGCGTTTTAACAGTTTTGTATATAAGGAGCTCAAAAACACTTATGGCAAGTTCTTGGTAAAAAATGATTTTATTCCAATGTAATGTGAATGCCCTGCTTTTGAGTGGTTTATTACCTATAACGGTGAAAAAACACTCAAAAGACACTTTTCTGGTAAATTCATTTTTTTCCCCACAAAGCTATTTTCGCATGTAATTTCGGGTTTTTGGTAACTAAGAATGTGAAAAGCACTCAAAATCCACGCATTTAGTAAGGTTGTTCTGTTTCTCAATTAAGAGTGTTATTCATGAGTTTCAGCATTTTGGTATCTAGAAAATCTCTCCATATACACGAGTTTTTGCGTTGTTTGCTTTGTGGTTCTTTTGAACTATAAAACAGTCATTATACACTTTTCTTGCAATGTCCTTTTCTTTCCCAATATAGAGTGCTTTGCATCAATTTTCGCGTTTTTGTAGGTAAAAAGCTCAAAAACACTGAAAATATACATTTTTGGTAACGTTTTTCTGTTTCTTGATATTGGTTGGTTTACATCCGTTTTAACGTTTTTCTACGTAAAACACTGAGAAGACACGTTTTCAGTAACTTTGTTTTGGATTTCCATTTAGAGTGAGTTCGTATCATTTATCGTTTCGGTGTCTAACATGCTAAAAAACACACAAAACACAGATTTCTGGTAAGGTCGTTTAATTTCCTCATATTGGAGGCTTTGCATGCACTTTATGGTTTGGTACATAAGTCCGAACGAAAAAAGCTGAAATTAACTTTTTTGATAATATTCTTTTATCACATAATTACCCTGAATTTTCCCAGAATTTTGGCATCTTGGTACCTATGAAAATGAATAACAAAAAAAAATCCTATTTATTTTATTTTATTTTATTTTTTATTTTCTAAATAAAGTGTTATTTCTGGGTTTTAGCTTTTTCGTACTTAAGGAACTTATAAAAACACTCATAATACACGTTTCTCGTAATTTCCTTTAGTTTCCCAAACATAATGTTCTTTGCATGTACTTAAGCGTTTTATAGATAACATGATCAAAAACACTCTAAATACATGTTATTGGTAATCTTATTCTGTTTCTCCATAAAGTTTGTTTTCCATGCATTTTAGCGGTTTGGTATATAAGGGGTTAAAAAACACTTAAAGGCAAATTCTTCGTAAAAGTTGGTTTTATTCCCATGTAATGTGATTGTTCTGCTTTTTAGTGATTTGTTGCATATCACGCTCAAAAACACTCAAATGACGCTTTTCTGGTAATGTCATTTTTTTTCCCACATGAAGCTAATTTCGCATGTAATTTGGCATTTTCGTAACTAAGAATGTGGAAAACACTTAAAATACACAATTTGTAAGTAGTTCTGTTTATCGATTAAAATGTTATTCATGCATTTCCTCATTTTGGTATGTAAAAATTTCTCTATATACACGAGCTTTTGCTTTTATTGCCTTGTGGTTCTTTTAAAACTATAAAACACTCATTATACACGTTTCTCGTAATGTCCTTTTGTTTCCTAATATAGAATGCTTTACATCCATTTTTGCATTTTTTGTAGGTAACAAGATCAAAAACACTGAAAATATATCTTTATGGTAATGTTATTCTATTTCTTCATATAGGATGGTTTGCATCCGCTTTAGCGTTTTTCTACGTAAAACACTGAAGAGACACGTTTTCAGTAATTTTGTTTTGGATTCTCATATTGACTGATTTTTATATTGTTTATAGTATTGGTACCTAACATGCTGAAAAACACTGAAAAGACAGGTTTCTGGTAAAGTCGTTTAACTCTCCTAAATAGGTGGCTTTGCACGCACTTTAGGATTTGGTACATAACAATCCGAAAAAAAACAGCTATAATTAACTTTCATGATAATGTTCTTTTTTCCACATGAATTCCGTGAATTTTGGCAGAATATTGGCAATTCGGTACCTATGAAGATGAAAAAAAAAATTCCCATTTTTTATTTTTTTTATTTATTTATTTTTTTTTTCTAAAAAGTGTTATTTGTGGGTTTTAGCTTTTTGGTACTAAAGGAACTTAAAAAACACTCATAATACACGTTTCTCGTAATGTCCTTTCGTTTTCTAAATATAAGGTTTTTTGCATGTATTTAAGCGTTTCTATAAATAACATGATCAAAAACACTCAAAATACATATATTTGGTAATGTTATTCTGTTTCTCCATAAAATGTATTTTGCATGCGTTTTAGCGTTTTGGTATGTAAAGAGCTCAAAAGCATTTAAAGGCAAGTTCTTGTAAAATTTGGTTTTATTCCCATGTAATGTGATTGCCCTGGATTTTAGTGCTTTATTGCGTAACAAGCTCAAAAAACACTGAAAAGACATGCAAAGCCTCCCATATGAGGAAATTAAAGACCTTACCAGAAATCTGTCTTTTGAGTGTTTTTCAGCTTATTAGGCACAAAAATGATAAATCATAAGGAACTCACTCTATGTGGGAATCCAAAAGAAAATTACTGAAAATGTGTCTTCTCAGTGTTTTACGTAGAAAAACGCTAAAACTGATGCAAACCAACCAATATCATGAAGCAGAAAAACTTTACCAAAAATGTATATTTTGAGTGTTTTTGAGCTTGTTACCTACAAAAAAAAAAACGCAAAAAAATGATACAAAGCACTCTATATTGGGAAACAAAGGGACATTGCGAGAAAAGTGTATAATGAATGTTTTATAGTTCAAAAAAACACAAGTTAAAAAACGCAAAAACTCGTGTATATGGAGAAGTTTCCTAGATAGCAAAATGCTGAAACTCATGAATAACACTCTTAATTGAGAAACAGAACAACCTTACTAAATGCGTGTCAAAAACACTAAAACGCAAGTTCTTCGTAAAAGTTGGTTTTATTCCCGTATAATGTGATTGCCCTGCTTTTTAATGCTTTATTGCCTAACACGCTCAAAAACACTCAAAGACACTTTTCTAGTAATGTCATTTTCTTCCCTCATAAAGGTAGTTTCAAATGTAATTTGGGGTTTTGGTAACTAAGAATGTAAAAAAAAAAAACACTCAAAATACACGCATTTAGTAAGGTTGCTCTGTTTCTTGTTTAAGAAAGTTATTCATGAGTTTCAGCATTTTGGTATATTGGAAACTTCTCCACACATACGAGTTTTTGCGTTTTTTGCCTTGTGATTCTGGTGAAACTATAAAACACTCATTATACACGTTTCTCGTTATGTTCTTTTTTTTCCCTAATATACAGTGCTTTGCATCCATTTTTGCGTTTTTTTATGTAACAAGCTCAAAAACACACAAATTATACTTTTCTGGTAATATTATTCTATTTTTTCATATTGGTTGGTTTGCATCAGTTTTAGCGTTTTTCTACGTAAATCTTTTAAAAGTTTAAGTAATTATCTTTTGGATTTCCATATAGAGTGACTTTCATATAATCTATCGTTTTGGTTCCTAACATGCGAAAAAACACTCAAAAGACAGGTTTCTTCTAAAGTCGTTAAATTTTCCAAAATAGGTGGCTTTGCATACACTTTATGGTTTGGTACATAACTCCGAAAAAAGGTAAAATTAACTTTTTCGATAATGTTCTTTTTTTCCACATAATTTCCCTGACTTTTGGCAGAATTTTGGCATCTTGGTACCTCTGAACATCAATAACAAAAAAATAAAAATGCTATTTTTTTATATTTTTTTTTCTCTATAAAGTGTTATTTGTAGGTTTTAACATTTTGGTACTTAAGGAACTTAAAAACGTTCATAGTACACATTTCTCGTAATGTCCTTTCGTTTCCCAAATATAGGGATCTTTGCATGTATTTAAGTGTTTTTATAGGTAACATGATAAAAAACACTCAAAAACACTTGTTTTTGGTAATGTTATTCTGCTTCTCCATAAAGGAGTGTTTTGCATGCGTTTTAGCGATTTGTTATGTAAGGAGCTGAAAAACACTTCAAGGCAAGTTCTTGGTAAAAGTTCGTTTTATTCCAATGTAATATGATTGCCCAGCTTTTTAGTGCTTTATTGCCTAACTCGCTCAAAAACACTCAAAAGACACTTTTGGTAATGTCATTTTTTTTCCCACATAAAGTTAGTTTCGCATGGTGTTTGGGGTTTTCCTAACTAAAAATGTGAAAAAACACTCAAAATACACGCATTTGGTATTGTTTTGTTTCTCAATTAAGATTGTTATTCATGAGTTTCAGGATTTTGGAATCTGAGAAACTTTTTTATATACACAAGTTTTTGCGTTTTTTACCTTGTGTTTCTTGTTAACCACAAGTTCTTTTGCCGGAAAAAAATAAGACACTCATTATTCACGTTTCTCGTAATGTCCTTTTCTTTCCCAATAGGGAGTGCTTTGCATCCATTTTCCCGTTTTTTGTAGGTAACAAGCTCAAAAACACTCAAAATATACCTTTTTGGTAATGTTATTCTATTTCTTCATATTGAGAATATTATCAAAAAAGATAATTTTAGCTTTTTTTTCGGAATGTTATGTACCAAACTCTAAAGTGAATGCAACGCCACCTGCATGAGGAAATTAAACGACTTTACGAGAAACCTTACTTTTGAGTGTTTTTCAATATGTTAGGCACCAAAACGATAATAACATGGAAGTCACTCAATATGGGAATCCAAAACAAAATTACTGAAAACGTGTCTTTTCAGTGTTTTACGTAGAAAAACGCAAAAAAAAAAAAGGATGCAAACCAACCAATATGAAGAAATAGAATAACATTACCAAAAATGTATATTTTGAATGTTTTTGAGCTTGTTACCTAAAAAAAATGCAAAAATGGATGCAAAGTATTGCAAAACGAAAGGACATTCTGAGAAACGTGTACAATGAGTGTTTTATAGTTCCACAAGAACCAAAAGGCAAAAAACGCAAAAACTCGTGTACCTAGAGAAGTTTCTTAGATACCAAAATAATGAAACTCATGAATAACACTTTTAATTAAGAAACAGAATTACCTTACAAAATGTGTGTACTTTGAGTGTTTTTCACATTCTTAGTTACGAAAATCCCAAATTACATGCGAAACTAGCTTTATGTGGGCAATAAATGTCATTACCATAAAAGTGTCTTTTGAGTGTTTTTGAGCGTTATATGCAACAAAACACTAAAAAGCAGAACAATCACATTACATTGGAATAAACCAAATTTTACGAAGAATAGAAAAAAAAAGTTTCCCAAATGAGTGTATTTTGGGTGTTTTTCACATTCTTAGTTACCAAAACCTCAAATTGCATGCGAAATATTATGGGATAAAAATATGGGAAAAAAATGACATTAACATTAAAAAGTTTTTTTTTTTTTGTGTTTTTGAGCGTGTTGGGAAATAAAGCACTAAAAAGCAGGGCAATCACATTACATAGGGATAAAAGCAATTTTATCAAGAACTTCCCCTTAAGAATTTTTGAGCTCCTTACATACAAAAACGCTAAAACGAATGCAAAACACCATTTATGGAGAAAGCTAATAACATTACCAATAACACGTATTTTGAGTGTTTTTGATCATGTTACTTATAAAAACACTTAAATACATGTTTGGGAAACGAAAAAAAAAACATTACGAGAAACGTGTATTACGAGTGTTTTTAAGTTTCTTAAGTACCAAAAAGCTAAAAGCCACAAATAACACTCTTTATAGAGGAAAAAAAAAATTTTAAAAATAAAAAAATAACAATTTTTTTTTTGTTATTCATATTCATAGGTACTGAGATGCGGAAAGTCTGGCAAAATTCAGGAAAATTATGTGGAAAAAAGATCATTATAAAAAAAATTAATTTTAGCTTTTTTTTCGGTCTGTTATGTACCAAACCCTAAAGTGCATCCAAAGCCATCTATATGGGGAAATTACACGACTTTACCAGAAACCTCTCTTTTGAGTGTTTTCTTTTTTAGCATGTTAGGAATCAAAAGGATAAATAATATGGAAGTCACTCAATATGGGAATGCAAAACAAAATTACTGAAAACGTGTCTTTTCCGTCTTGTACGTAGAAAAACGCTAAAACGGATGGAAACCAACCAATATGAAGAAATAGAATTACATTACCAAAAAGGTATATTTTGAGTGTTTTTGAGCCTGTTAACCACAAAAAACGCTAAAATGGATGCAAAGCACTCTATATTGGGAAACAAAAGGACATTACGATCAACGTGTATAGTGAATGTTTTATGGTTTCACAAGAACCACAAGGCAAAAAACGCAAAAACTCGTATATTTGGATAAGTTTCTTAGATACCAAAATGCTGAAACTCATGAATAACACTCTTAATTGAGAAACAGAACAACCTTACTAAATGCGTGTATTTTGAAAGCTTTTCACATTCTTAGTTACCAAAACCCCAAATTGCATGCGAAACCAGATTTATGTGGGAAAAAATGACATTACCAGAAAAGTGTCTTTTGAGTGTTTTTGAGCGTGATAGGATATAAAGCACTAAAAAGCAGGGCAATCACATTAAATTCGAATAAAACCAATTTTTACCAAGAACTTGCCTTTAAGTGTTTTTGAGCTCCTTATATACCAAAATGCTAAAACGCCTGCAAAACACACTTTATGGAGAAACAGAATAACATTACCAAAAACATGTATTTTGATTGTTTTTGATCATGTTGTCTATAAAAACGCTTAAATACATAGAAAGAACCTTATGATTGGGAAACGAAAGGACATTACAAGAAATGTGTATTGTTTTTTTTTAAGTTCCTTAAGTACCAAAAAGCTAAAACCCACAAATGACACACTTTATTTAGAAAAAAATAAATAAATAAATATATATATATATATTTTTTTTTTTTTTGTCATTCACCTTCATAGGTACCGAGATGACAAAATTCCGGGAAAATTCAGGGCAATTATATGATAAAAGAATATTATTAAGAAAGTAGATTTTAGCTTTTTTTTCCGACTGTTTTGTACCAAACCCTAAAGAGCATGCAAAGCCTCCTATATCATGAAATTGAATGATTTTACCAGAAATCTGTCTGTTGAGTTTTTTTCAGCATGTTAGGCACCAAAATGATAAATAATAATAAACTCACTCAATATGGGAATCCAAAACAAAATTACTTAAAACGTGTCTTCTCAGTATTTTACATAGAAAAACGGTAAAACGGATGCAAACCAACCAATATCAAGAAATAGAAAATATTACCAAAAAGGTACATTTTGAGTGTTTTTTCAGCTTGTTACCTACAAAAAAAAAAAAAATCGCGAAAACTGATGCAAAGCACTCTATGTTGAGAAAGAAAGAGACATTGCGAAAAAAAGTGTATAATAAGTGTTTTATAGTTCAAAAGAACCACAAGGCAAAAAAACGCAAAAATTCGTCTATATGGAAAAGTTTCCTAGATACCAAAATGCTGAAACTCATGAATAACACTCTTAATTGAGAAACAGAACAACCTTACTAAATGCTTGTAATTTGAGTGCTTTTCACATTCTTAATTACCAAAACCCCAAATTGCATGCGTAACCACCTTTATGTGAGAAAAAAATGACATTACCAGAAAAGTGTCTTTTAAGTGTTTTTGAGTGTGATAGGCAGTAAAGCACTAAAAAGAAGGGCAATCACATTACATGGGAATAAAACCAATGTTTACCAAGAACTTGCCTTTAAATGTTTTTGAGCACCTTATATACAAAAACGCTAAAACGCATGCAAAACACACTTTATGGAGAAACAGAATAACATTTCCAAAAACATGTATTTTCAGTGTTTTTCATCATGTTACCAATAAAACGCTTAAATACATGCTAAGAACCCTATTTGTGGGAAACAAAAGGGCATTACGGGAAACGTGTATTATGAGTGTTTTTAAATTCATTAAATACCAAAAACCTAAAAGCCACAAATAACTCTCTATTGAGAAAAAAAATAAATAAATAAATACGATATTTTTTTTCTTTCTTATTCATCTTCACAGGTACCGAGATGCCAAAATTCGGGCAAAATTCATGAAATTTTGTGAAATAAGAACATTATCAAAAAAGTTAATTTTAGCATTTTTTTTTCGACTGTTATGTAGCAAAGTGCATACAAAACCACCTCTATAGGGAAATCAAACATCTTTGCCAGAAAACTGTCGAGTGTTTTTCAGCATGTTAGTCACAAAAACGATAAATAACATGGATGTCACTCTATATGGGAATCTAAAACAAAATTACTGAAAACGTGTCTTTTCGGTGTTTTACGTAGAAACGCTAAAACGGATGCAAACCAACTAATATGAAAAAAAAAATAGAATAACATTACCAAAAATGTATATTTTGTGTTTTTGAGCTTGTTACCTACAAAAAAGGTGAAAATGGATGCAAACCACTCCCTATTGGGAATTAAAAGGACATTACGAGAAACGTGTATTATGAGTGTCTTATTATTTTCGAGCAAAAGAACTTGTGGGTTACAAGAACCACATGGCAAAAAACGCAAAAACTCGTGTATATAAAGAAGTTTCTTAGATACCAAAATGCTGAAACTCATGAATAACAATCTTAATTGAGAACCAGAACAACCTTACCAAAAGCGTGTATTTTCAGTGTTTTTCACATTCTTAGCAAAATCCCAAATATCATGCAAAACTTGCTTTATGTGGGAAAAAAATGATCAGAAGTGTCTTTTGAGTGTTTTTGAGCGTGTTAGGCAATAAAGCACTAAAAAGCAGGACAATCACATTACATGGGAATAAAACCAACTTTGACCAAGAACTTGCCATTATATGTTTTTGAGCTCCTTACATACCAAAACGCTAAAACGTATGCAAAACACTCTTTTATGGAGAAGCAGAAAAAAATTACAAAAAACATGTGTTTTAAGTGTTTTTGATCATGTTACCGATAAAAACGCTTAAATACATGGAAAAAACCCTATCTTTGGGAAACGAAAGGACATTAAGAGAAACGTGTATTATGACTGTTTTTAAGTTCCTTAAGTACCAAAACGTTAAAACCCACAAATAACACTCTTTAAAGAGAAAAAAAAATTAAAATATTGCATTTTTTTTTTTGTATTGATTTTTATAAGTACCGAGATGCCAAAATTCTCCCAAAATTCAGGGAATTTATGTGGAGAAAAGAACATTATCAGAAAAGTTAATTATAGCTTTTTTTTCGGATTGTTATTTACCAAACCCTAAAGTGCTTGCAAAAGCCACCTATATGAGGAAATTAAACGACTTTACCAGAAACCTGTCTTTTCAGGGTGTTTTTCAGCATGTTAGGCACCAAACCGATAAATAATATAGAAGTCAGTCAATATGTGAATCCAAAACAAAATTACTGAAAACGTGTCTTTTTAGTGTTTTACGTAGAAAAAACGCTAAAACGGATGGAAAGCAACAAACATGAAGAAATAGAATAACATTACCAAAAAAGTGTTTTTGAGCTTTTTGCCTACAAAAAAACGCGAAAATGGATGTAAAAGCACTCTATATTGGGAAGCAAAAGGACATTTAGAGAAACGTGTATAATGATTGTTTTAAAGTTTCACAAGAACCACAAAACGAAAAAACGCAAAAACTCGTGTATAAAGAGAAGTTTCTTACATACCAAAATGCTAAAACCAAAATGCTGAAACTCATGAATAACATTCCTTATTGAGAAACAGAACAACCTTACTAAATGGGTGTATTTTAAGAGCTTTTCACATTCTTAGTTACCAAAACCTCAAATTGCATGCGAAACCACCTTTATGTGAGAAAAAAATGACATTACAAGAAAAATGTCTTTTGAGTGTTTTTGAGCCTGATAGGCAATAAAACACTAAAAAGCAGGGCAATCACATTACATTTGAATAAGACCAATTTTTATCAAAAACTTGCCTTTAAATGTTTTTGAGCTCCTTTTATATTCTAAACCGTTAAAACGCATGCAAAACAAACTTTATGGAGAAACAGAATAAAATTACCAAAAACATGTATTTTGAGTGTTTTTGATCATGTTACCTATAAAAGCGCTTAAGTACATGCAAAGAACCTTGTTTGAGAAACGAAAGAACATTTCGAGAAACGTGTATTATGAGTGTTTTTTTCTTTAAGTACCAAAAAGCTAAAACCCACAAATAACACTTTTATAGAGAAAAAAAATAAATAAACAAAAAAAATAGGAATTTTTTTTTTTGTTATTCATCTTCATAGGTACCGAGATGCCAAAATTCTGGAAAAATTCAGGGAAATTATGTGAAAAAAGAACATTATGAAAAAAAGTTAATTTTATCTTTTTTTTCAGACTGTTATGTACCAAACCCTAAAGTGCATCCAAAGCCTCCTATATTGGGAAATTAAACGATTTTACCAGAAACCTGTCTTATTGAGTGTTTTTCAACATGTTAGGAACCAAAACGATAAATAATATGGAAGTCACTCAAAATGGGAATCCATTACAAAATTACTGAAAAAAGTGTCTTTTAAGTGTTTTACGTAGAAAAAAGCTAAACCGGATGCAAACCAACGAATATGAAGAAATAGAATAATATTACCAAAAAGGTATATTTTGAATGTTTTTGAGCTTCTTACCTTAAAAAAATGCGAAAATGGATTTAAAGCACTCTATATTGGGATACAAAAGGACATTACGAGAAATGTGTATAATGAGTGTTTTATAGTTTCAGAAGAACCACAAGGCAAAAAACGCAAAAACTCGTATATATAAAGAATTTTCTTAGATACCAAAATGCTGAAACTCAGGAATAACACTCTTAATTAAGAATACAGAAAAACTTTACCAAATGCGTGTATTTTGAGTGCTTTTCACATTCTTAGTTACCAAAACCCCAAATTGCATGCGAAACAAGCTTTATGTGGGAAAAAAAATGACATTACTAAAAAGTTTTTGAGCGTGATAGGCAATAAAGCAGCAAAAAGCATGGCAATCACATTACATGGGAATAAAACGAACTTTTACCAAGAACTTGCCTTTAAGTGTTTTTGAGCTCCTTATATACCAAAACGCTAAAACGCATGCAATACACCCTTTATGGAGAAACAGAATAACATTACCAAAAAACATGTATTTTGAGTGTTTTTCATCATGTTACTTATAGAAAAAGCTAAAATACATGGAAAGAACCCTGTGTTTGAAAAATGAAAGGACGTTACGAGAAACGTGTATTATGAGTTTTTTTTTTAAAGTTCGTTAAGTATGAGAAAGCTAAAACCCACAAATAACACTCTTTATAGAGTGTTTTCGTACCTAACAATGTGAAAAACACTCAAAAAGCACATTTTTGGTAATCTTGTTCTTTTCTCCATATAGACTGTTCTTTAATGGGTCAAATAGGTCTTGGTACCTAAGAAATAAAAAAAAAAAAACACTTATTATAAAAGTTTCTTCTAATGTCTTTTCGTTTCCTCATGCAAAGTATCTTGCATGCATTTATGTTTCTTTTTATATGTAAAAAGAAAAAAAATTGTTTATGGTAATAAAGGGTGTTTTGCATACATCTCAGCGTTATGGTACGTAAGTAGATGAAAATATCCAAAAGATAAATTTTTGGTTGACTTGTTCTTTCATATAGGTAGCTTTTCATGCTTTTTATAACTTTGGTACCTAACAACAACAATCGACACTCAAAAGACATGTTTCTAGAAATATCGTTTCATCTCCCCATAGTTGGTGCTCTGGAGTCATTTTGACGTTTTGGTACATAAAATTGTGAAAAACGCAAAATAAACGTTTTTGGTAATGTTCTGTTTCTCCTTATACAGTGGTACTAAATAGTTTTCGCGTTTGGTACCTAAGACGCTCAAAAACACTAACGGCATCTTTCTCGTAATGTCCTTTATTTTATCCATATTGGGTGATTTCCATGCATTTTGGCGTTTTTGTTACGTAACAATGTGAAAAAACATTCAAAATATACGTTTTCGGTAAAGTTCTTCTGTTTCTTCATATATAATGTTATACATGCGTTAGTGCATTTTGCAACCTAAGAATCTCAAAAACAATGATAAATGAAGTGTCTTTTTATTTCTTTTTGTATCGCCATTTAGGATACTTTGCATGCATTTTTGTTTTTTTTTATACGTAAGATAAAAAAAAGAAACTCAAAATACACGTTTCTGGTAATGTTATTCTGTTTCTCCATAAAATATGCTTTACATGCATTTTAACGTTTTGGTACGTAAGTAGCTGTAAAACTCTCAAAAGACACGCTTTTGGTAATGTTTTGCTTTTCCAAATAGGGAGCTTTCGTTGCTTTTTAGCGTTTTGGTATCTAATATTGTTGTGTTTCTCCAAAGAGAGTATTATTTATGCATTTTCGCGTTTTGGTACCTGAGAAGTTCAAAGTTTATATAATTTTCTCATAATGTCGTTGGTTTTTTTTTTTTTTTTGCGTAACAAGCTCAAAACATTGAAAATACACGCTTTTTTGGTAATATTATTCAGTTTTTCCAAAAATAAAGGCGTTTTGGATATGTTTAAGTGTTTTTGTATATAAGTAGCTCATAAGCACTGAAATTAAAAGTTTTTGTAATCTTTTGTTTTCTCCTATAGGGTGCTTTCCTTGGTTTTTAGCTTCTTGGTACCTAACATGCTCATAAACAGTGAAAGGACGTGTTTCTGGAAATGTTTCCTTTCCCCATATAGTATGCTTTGCATGCATTTTCGCGTTCCGGTACCTAATAACGTGAAAAAAGCCTTAAAACACAAGGGTTGGTTAATCCTGTTCCGTTTCTCCATATAGAGTATTATTCATACGTTTTAGTGTTCTGGTACCTATGAAGCTCAATACCACTCAAAATATACGTTTCTTTTAATGTTTTCTTTTCCCTTTTTAGGGTTATTTGCATGTATTTTATCGTTTTTGTACGTAACAGGCGCAAATTCTCTCAAAATGCATGTTTTTGGTAAAGCTGTTGAGTTTCTCCATAAAGTGTGTTTTGCAACCGTTTCAGTGGTTTGGTATGTAAGTACCTCAAAACACTTAATGTTTTCCCATTTACGACACTTTCCATGCTTTTTAAGAGCTTTTTGTGCCTAACACACTCATAAACTCTCAAAAGACATGTTTCTGGAAATGTCGTTTATTTTCCCCATATCGGGTGCTTTGCATGCATTTTGGCGTTTTGATACCTAACAAAGCTAAATACACTTAAAATACACGTTTTCTCCATACAGAAGGCAAATCGTGCGTTTTATCGTTTCGGTACCTAATAAGCTAAAAAAAGAAAAAAAAACTCATAATACTGGTTTCTCTTAATGTCTTTTCGTTTTCTTATATAAGGTACTTTATATACATTTTGACGCTTTTGTACATAACAAGCTGAAAAATCGCTCAAAATGCTCGTTTTTGGTAATGTTTCTATGTTTCTGCAGGAAGGGTGTTTTCTATGTTTTATCGTTTTGGTACATTATAAATTTAAAAACTTCCAAACACGTGAAAAGTCACTTTTTTGGTTATTTCTTTTTTCCTTCCTTCTTTTCATACTTCTTATTGTTTTGGTGCCTAACACGTAGAAACACTCTCAAAAGATAGGTTTTTTGTAATTTCGTTTTGTGTCGTCTTTTAAAGGTCTTTGCATGTATTTTTGCGCTTTGGTACCTAATAATATGAAAACCACTCAAAATATATATTTTCATTCGTGTTGTTTTGTTTCTCCATATAGAGTACTATTAAGGTGCCTTTGTGTTTGGTACCTAAAAAGCTCAAAAGCTCTCATAATACACGTTTCTCGAAATGTCTTCCTTTTCCGGCATAGGGAACTTTGCATACATATCGGCGATATTTTACTTACCTCAAAACACTGAAAATATAGTTTTTTTTTTGTATTGTTATTTTGCTTCTCCATAAAGCGTGTTTTGCGTCTGTTCAAGCGTTTTGATATAAAAGTACCTCAAAAACACTAAAAAAAATACTATTTTTTTGATAATTTTGTTTTGTATTCCCATATAGAATGCTTTCCATTTTTATTATTTTTTTAGAGTTTTGGTGTCTAACACGCTCATAAACACTCAAAATTCACGTTTCTGAAAATTTCGTTTCGTTTCTCCCGTAGATTCCACTTTGCATGAATTTCGACGTTTTGGTACATAACATTGTTAAAAACAATTTTTAAACATTGTTAAAAAAATATCACGCTCAAAAACACTCAAAAGACACTTTTCTGATAATGTCATTTTTTTCCCACATAAAGCTAGTTTCGCATGTAATTTGGGATTTTCGTAACTAAGAATGTGAAAAACACTCAAAATACACACATTTGGTAAGCAAGTTCTGTTTCTCAATTAAAAGTGTTATTCATGATTTTTAGCATTATACACGAGTTTTTGCGTTTTTTGTCTTGTGGTTCTCGTGAAACTATAAAACACTCATTATACACGTTTCTCGAAATGTCGTTTTGCTTCCCAATATAGAGTGCTTTCCATCCATTTGCGCGTTTTTTGTAGGTAAAAAGCTCAAAAACACTTTTTGGTAATGTTATTCTATTTCTTCATATTTGTTGGTTTGCATCCGTTTTAGCGTTTTTCTACGTAAAACACTGAAAAGACACGTTTTCAGTAATTTTGTTTTGGATTCACATATTGACTGACTTCCATATTATTTATCGTTTCGGTGCCTAATATGCTGAAAAACACTGAAAAGAGAGGTTTCTGGTAAAGTCGTTTAACTTCCTTATATAGGTGGCATGCACTTTAGAGTTTGGTACATAAAAATCCGAAAAAGAGCTATAATTAACTTTTTTGATAATGTTCTTTTTTCCAAATAAATTCCCTGAATTTTAGCAGAATTTTGGCATCTTGGTACCTATGAAAATCAATATAAAAAAAAGTATTTTTTTATTTATTTATTTTTTTCTCTATAAAGAGTGTTATTTGTTGGTTTTAACGTTTTGTTACTTAAGGAACTTAAAAACGGTTCTAATACACGTTTCTCGTGATGTCCTTTCGTTTCCCAAACATAGGGTTCTTTGCATGTATTTAAGCGTTTTTATAGGTAACATGATCAAAAGCACTTAAAACACATGTTTTTAGTAATGTTATTCTGCTTCTCCATAAAGGAGTTTTTTGCATGCGTTTTAGCGTTTTGCTTTGTAAGGAGGTCAAAAACACTTCAAGGCAAGTTCTTGGTAAAAGTTAGTTTTATTCCCATGTAAAGTGATGGCCGCGTTTTTTTTTTTTGTGATTTATTGCCTAAAACGCTCAAAAACACTCAAAAGACACTTCTGGTAATGTCATTTTTTTTCCAACATAGTTTCGCGTTTTATTTGGGGTTTTTCTAACTATGAATGTGAAAAACACTCAAAATACACGCATTTGGTCAGGTTGTTCTGTTTCTCAATTAATATTGTTATTCATGAGTTTCAGCATTTTGGTATCTAAGAAACTTCTTTATATACACGATTTTTTGCGTTTTTTGCCTTGTAGTTCTTGTGAACCACAAGTTCTTTTGCTCAAAAATAATAAGACACTCATTATACACGTTTCTCGTAATGTCCTTTTGTTTCCCAATAGGGAGTGCTTTGCATCTATTTTCGCGTGTTTTTTTGTAGGTAACAAGCTAAAAAAAAACACTCAAAATGTACCTTTTTGGTAATATTATTTTATTTCTTCTTATTGGTTGGTTTGCATCCGTTTAAGCGTTTTTCTACGTAAAACAGCGAATAGACACGTTTTTAGTAATTTTGTTTTATATTCCCATATAGAATGACTTGCATGTTATTTACCGTTATGGTGCCTAACAAGCTGAAAAACACTCATAAGACAGTTTTCTGGCAAAAACGTTTAATTTCCCCATATAAGTGGCTTTGCATGCACTTAAGTGTTTGGTACATAACATTACGAAAAAAAAAGTTAAAATTAACTTTTTTGATAATTGACTCATAATTTCCTGAATTTTGCCCAAATTTTGCCAAAAACATGCAAAATGTATGTTTTTGGTAATGTTATTCTCTTTCTCAATAAAGTGTGCTTTGCATGCGTTTTAGCGTTTTGGTATATAAGGAGCTCAAAACACTTAAAGTCAAGTTCTTCGTAAAAATTGATTTTATTGCCATGATTCCCCTGCTTTTTAGTGCTCTATCCTCAATCACGCTCAAAAACACTCAATAGACACTTATCTAGTAATGTCACTTTTTTCCCACATAAAGCTGGTTTTGGATGCAATTTGGGAATTTTGGTAACTAAGAATGTGAAAAGCACTCAAAATACACACATTTAGTAATGTTCTGTTTCTCAATTAAGAGTGTTATTCATGAGTTTCAGCATTTTGGTATCTATGAAACTTCTCCATATAAACGAGTTTTTGCGATTTTTGCCTTGTGGTTCTTTTGAACTATAAAACATTCATTATAAACTTTTTTCGCAATGTCCTGTTTCCCAATATAAAGTGTTTTTTTTTTTATCAATTTTAAGTTATTTTTTATAGGTAACAAGCTCAAAAAACACTCAAAATATACCTTATTGGTAATGTTTTTCTACTTTTTGATATTGGTTGGTTTGTATCCATTTTAGCGCTTTTCTACGTAAAACACTGAGAAGACACGTTTTCAGTAATTTTGTTTTGGTTTGCCATATAGTGAGTTCCTTATTATTGATCGTTTTGGTGCCTAACATGCTGAAAAACACTCAAAACAAAGATTTCTGGTAAGGTCGTTTAATTTCCTCATATAGGAGGCTTTGCATGCACTTTAGTGTTTGGTACATAACAGTCCGAAAAAAAAGCTAATATCAACTTTTTTGATAATATTCTCTTATCATATAATTGCCCTAATTTTTCCCAAAATTTTGGCATCTCGGTACCTATGAAGGTTAATAACAAAAAAAAAAAAAAAAGAAAATGCCTTTAATTAATTAATTTATTTTTATTTTTTTCCAAATAACTAGTGTTATTTGTGGGTTTTACCTTTTTGGTAATTAAGGAACTTAAAAACACTCATAATACACGTTTCTCGTAATGTCCTTACGTTTCCCAAACATAAGGTTCTTTGCATGTATTTAAGCGTTTTTATAGATAACTATCAAAAACACTCAAAATACATGTTTTTGGTAATGTTATTCTGTTTCTCCATAAAGTTTGTTTTCCATGCGTTTTAGCGGTTTGGTATGTGAGGAGCTCAAAAACACATATTGGCAAGTTCTTGGTAAAAGTTGGTTTTATTCCTATGTAATGTGATTATCCTGCTTTTTAGTACTTCATTGCCTAACACGCTCAAAAACAATTAAAAGACACTTCTCGTAATGTCATTTTTTTCCCTCATAAAGCTAGTTTCGCATGCTATTTTGGGTATTGCTAACTAGGAATATGAAAAACACTCAAAATACGGGCATTTGCTACGGTTGTACTGTTTCTCAATTAAGATTGTTATTCATGAGTTTCAGCATTTTGGTATCTAAGAAACTTCTTTATATACACGAGTTTTTGCGTTTTTCTACGTAAAACACTGAGAAGATACATTTTCATTAATTTTGTTTTGGATTCCCATATAGAGTGAGTTCCTTATTATTTATCGTTTTGGTGCTTAACATGCTGAAAAACACTCAAAAGACAGATTTCTGGTAAGGTCGTTTAATTTCCTCATATAGGAGGCTTTGCATGCACTTTAGGGTGTGGTACATAACAGTCCGAAAAAAAAGCTAAAATTAACTTTTTTTATAATATTCTTTGGTTCAAAAATTTTTCCTGAATTTTCCCAGAATTTTAGCATCTCGGTACCTATGAAGATGAAAATAAAAAAATCCTATTTTTTTTCTAAATAAAGAGTATTATTTGTGGGTTTTAGCTTTTTGGTATTTAAGGAACTTAAAAAAAACACTCATAATACACGTTTTTCATAATGTTCTTTTGTTTCCCAAAACATAATGTTCTTTGCATGTAATTAAGCGTTTTTTTATAGATAACATGATAAAAAAACACCCAAATTACATGCTTTTGGTAATGTTATTCTGTTTCTCCATAAAGTTTGTTTTGCATGCGTTTTAGCAGTTTGGTATATAAGGAGCTCAAAAACATTTAAAGGCAAGTTCTTGGTAAAAATTGGTTTTATTCCAATGCAAAGTGATTGCACTGCTTTTTAGTGCTTTATTGCCTATCACGCTCAAAAACACTCAAAAGACATTTTTCTAGAAATGTCATGTTTTCCCATATAAATCTGGTTTCGCATGAAATTTGCGTTTTGGGTAACTAAGAATATGAAAAACACTCAAAACACACGAATTTGGTAAGGTTGTTCTTTTTCTCAATTAAGAGTGTTATTCATGAGTTTCATCATTTTGGTATCTAGGAAACTTCTCCATATCATATACACATGTTTTTGCGTTTTTTGCCTTGTTGTTCTTTTGAACTATAATACACTCATTATACACTTTTCTCGCAATGTCCCTCTGTTTCCCAATATAGAGTGCATTGTATCAATTTTAGCTTTTTTTTTTGTAGGTAACAAGCCCAAAAACACTCAAAATATACCTTTTTGGTAATGTTTTTTTTTCTATTTCTTGATATTGGTTGGTTTGCATTCATTTTAGCGTTTTTCTACGTAAAACACTGGGAAGACACGTTTTCAGTAATTTTGTTTTCGATTCCCATATAAAGTGAGTTCCTTATTTACTTATCTTTTTGGTGCCTAACATTCTGAAAAACACTCAAAAGACAGATTTCTTTTAAGGTCGTTTAATTTCCTCATATAGGAGGCTTTGCATGCACTTTAAGGTTTGGTATATAACAGTCCGAAAAAAAAGCTAAAATTAACTTTTTTGATAATTTTCTTTTATCATATAATAGCCCGGAATTTTCCCAGAATTTTGGCATCTCGGTATCTATGAAGATAATTAACAAAAAAAAAAAAAATTAAATCATATATTTTTTTTTTTCTAAATAAAGAGTGTTATTTGTGGGTTTTAGCTTTTTGCTACTTAAGGAACTTAAAAACACTCATAATACATATTTCTCGTAATGTCTTCTCGTTTCCCAAACATAAGGTTCTTTGCATGTATTTAAGCGTTTTTATAGATAACATGATCAAAAACACTCAAAATACATGTTTTTTGTAATGTTATTCTTTTTGTCCATAAAAGGTGTTTTGCATGCATTTTAGCGTTTTGGTATGGAATGAGCTCAAAAACACCTAAAGGCAAGTTCTTGGTAAAAGTTGGTTTTATTTTCATGTAATGTGATTGCCCTGCTTTTTAGTGGTTTATTGCCTAACACTCTGAAAAACACTCGAAAGATATTTTCTGGTAATATTATTTTTTTTCCCACAGAAAGCTAGTTTCGCATGGAATTTGGGGTTTTGGTAACTAAAAATGTGAAAAACACTCAAAATACAGGCATTTAGTAAGGTTGTTCTATTTCTTAATTAAAAGTGATATTCATGAGCTTCAGCATTTTGGTATGTGAGAAACGACTTTAATACACACATTTGGTAAGTTAGTTCTGTTTCTCAATTAAAAGTGTTATTCATGAGTTTCAGCATTTTGGTATGTAAGAAACTTCTTTATGTACACGAGTTTTTGAGTTTTTTGCCTTGTGGTTCTTGTGAAACTATAAAACACTTATTATACACGTTTCTTGTAATGCCTTTTTGTTTCCTCATATAGAGTGCGTTTCTTCCATTTTCGAATTTTTTTGTAGGTAACAAGATAAAAAACACATCAACATATATCTTTTTGGTAATGTTATTCTATTTCTTCATATTGGTTTGTTTGCATCCGTTTTAGCGTTTTTCTACGTAAATCAATGAAAAGACACGTTTTCAGTAATATTGTTGAAATTGCTGAAAAAAAACACTCAAAAGACAGGTTCCTGGTAAATTCGAGTAATTTCTCCATATAGGTAGCTTTGCATGCACTTCAGGGTTTGGTACATAACTCCGGAAAAAAGCTAAGATTATTTTTTTCATAATGATTTTTTTTTTGAAAATTTTCCTGTATTTTTCCAGAATTTTTGTATCTCGGTACCTATGAAGATGAATAACAATTTTTTTTTCTCTATAAAGTATTATTTGTGAGTTTTAGCTTTTTGGTACTTAAGGAACTTAAAAACACTCATAATACACGATTTTCGTAATGTCCTTTTCTTATACAAACATGGGGTTCTTTACATGTATTTAAGCGTTTTTATAGGTAACATGATCAAAAAAACTCAAAATACATATTTTTGGTAATGTTATTCTGTTTCTCTATAAAGGATGTTTTACATGCGTTTTAGCGTTTTGGCGTGTAAGGAGTTAAAAAACACTTAGAGGTAAGTTCTTCGTAAAAGTTGGTTTTATTCCCAAGTAACGTGATTGTTCAGCTTTTTAGTGCTTTGTTGCATATCACGCTCAAAAACACTCAAAAGACATTTTTCTGGTAATGTCATTTTTTTCCCACATAAAGCTAGTTTCCCATGTAATTTGGCAATTTCGTAACTATAAATGTGAAAAACACTCAAAATACACAATTTGGTTGGGTAGTTCTGTTTTTAAATTAAAAGTGTTATTCATGCATTTCATCATTTTTGTATGTAAGAAACTTCTCTATATACACGAGTTTTTCCGTTTATTGCCTTGTGGTTCTTGTGAAACTATAAAACACTAATAATACACGTTTCTCGTAATGTTTTTTTGTTTCCTAATATAGAGTGTTTTCAATCCATTTTTGTATTTTTTGTATGTAACAAGCTTAAAAACACTCAAAATATATCTTGTTGGTAATATTCTATTTCTTCACATTGGTTGGTTTGCATCCGTTTTAGCTTTTTTCTTCGTAAATCTCTGAAAAGACTCGTTTTCAGTGATATTGTTGAAATTAATTCTTTTACAGGTTTCTGGTAAAGTCGTGTAATTTTCCCATATAGGTGGCTTTGAATGCACTTTAGAGTTTGGTACATAACTCCGGAAAAGAGCTAAAATTATTCTTTTTTATATATTTTTTTCTTTACCTAATTTCCCTGAATTTTGCCAGAATTTTGGCATCTCGGTACCTATGAAGATGAATAACAAAAAAAAAAAAATATTTATTTATTTTTTTTTTCTCTATAAAGAGTGTTATTTGTTTGTTTTAGCTTTTTGGTATTTAAGGAACCTAAAAACTCTCATAATACACAATTTTCGAAGAATCCTTTCGTTTCACGAACATAGGGTTCTTTGCATGTATTTAAGTGGTTTTACAGGTAAACACTTAAAATTCATGCTTTTGGTAATGTTATTTTGTTTCTCCATAAAGGGTGTTTTGCATGCGTTTTAGCGTTTTCTTATATAAAGAGTTAAAAACACTTAAAGGCATATTTTTGGTAAAAGTTGGTTTTATTCCCACGTAATGTGATTGTTCTGCTTTTTAGTGCTTTGTTGTATATCACGCTCTAAAACACATAAAACATAAAATTAATTTCACTTGTAATTTCGGATTTTCGTAACTAAGAATGTGAAAAACACTCAAAATACTTACATTTGGTAAGATAGTTCTGTTTCTCAATTAAAAGTCTTATTCATGAGTTTCAGCATTTTGGAATGTAAGAAACTTCTTTATATACACGAGTTTTTGCTTTCTTTGAATTGTGGTTCTTCTGAAACTATAAAACACTCATTATACACGTTTCTCGTAATGTTTTTTTGCTTCCCAATATAGAGTGCTTTCCATCTATTTTCGCGTTTTTTGTAGGTAACAATTTCAAAAACACCCAAAATATACCTTTTTGTTAATGTTATTCAATTTCTTAATTTTGGTTGGTTTGCATCCGTTTTAGCGTTATTGTACGTAAAACTCCGAAAAGACACATTTTCAGTAATTGTATGTTGGATTCCCATATAGATTGACTTCCTTGGGTTTTATCGTGTTGGTTCCTAACATGCTGAAAAACACTCATAAGACAGTTTTCTGGCAAAGAGGTTTAATTTCCCCATATAGGTGGCTTTGCATGCACTTTGGTGTTTTGGTACATAACAGTCCGAAAAAAGCTAAATTTAACTTTTTTGATAATGTTCTTATTTCATATAATTTCCTGAACTTTGACCGAATTTTGGCATCTCGTTACCTGTGAATATGAATAAGAATGAAAAAAAGATATCGTATTTCTTTTTTTTATTTATTTTTTTTGTCACTAAAGAGTGTAATTTGTGGCTTTTAGCTTTTTCGTACTTAATGAACTTAAAAACACTCATAATACACGTTTCTCGTAATTTGATTTCGTTTCCCAAAAATAAGGGTCTTTGCATGTATTTAAGCGTTTTTATTGGTA
This sequence comes from Scylla paramamosain, assembly GCF_035594125.1. Lineage (NCBI taxonomy): Eukaryota > Metazoa > Arthropoda > Malacostraca > Decapoda > Portunidae > Scylla > Scylla paramamosain. The sequence continues at coordinate 9,175,419 of NC_087182.1, forward strand.
ACATGATCAAAAACACTCAAAATAAATGTTTTTGGTAATGTTATTCTGTTTCATAATAAAGTGTATTTTGCAGGCGTTTTAGTGTTTTGGTATATAAGGAGCTCAAAAACACTTATAGGCAAGTTCTTATTAAAAATTGGTTTTATTCCAATGTAATTTCATTGCCCTGCTTTTTAGTGCTTTATTACTTAACACGCTCAAAAACACTCAACAGACATTTTTCTGTTAATATTATTTTTTTTCCCACATAAAGCTGGTTTCGCATGGAATTTCGGGTTTTGGTAACTAAGAATGTGAAAAGCACTCAAAATACACACATTTTGTAAGATTGTTCTGTTTCTCAATTAAGAGTGTTGTTCATGAGTTTCAGCATTTTATTATCTACGAAACTTCTTCATATACTCGTACACTAGTTTTTGCATTTTTTGGCTTGTGGTTCTTTTGAACTATTAAACACTCATTATACACTTTTCTTGCAATGTCCTTTTCTTTCCCATTATAGAGTGCTTTGCATCAATTTTTGTGTTTTTTTATAGGTAACAAGCTCAAAAACACTCAAAATATAACTTTTTGGTAATGTTTTTCTATTTCTTTATATTGGTTTGTTCGCATCCGTTTTAGCGTTTTTCTACGTAAAACACTGAGAAAACACGTTTTCAGTAATTTTGTTTTAAATTCTCATATAAAGTGAGTTCCTTAATATTTATTGTTTGTGCCTAACATGCTGAACAACACTCAAAAGAGAGATTTCTGATAAGGTCGTTTAATTTCCTCATATAGGAGGCTTTGCATGCACTTTAGTGTTTGGTACATAACAGTCCGAAAAAAAAGCTAAAATTTACTTTTTTGATAATATTCTTTTATCATATAATTGCCCTGAATTTTTACAGGAATTTTGGCATCTCGGTACCTATAAAGATAAATAAAAAAAAAATCCCATTTTTTTATATTTTATTTATTTATTTATTTTTTCTCAATGAAGTGTTATTTGTGGGATTTACCTTTTTGGTACTTAAGGAACTTAAAAACACTCATAATACACGTTTCTCGTAATGTCCTTTCGTTTCCCAAACAAAAGGTTCTTTGCATGTATTTAAGCGTTTTTATAGATAACATGATCAAAAACACTCAAAATACAAGGTTTTGGTAATGTTATTCTGTTTTTCCATAAAGTGTGTTTTGCATACGTTTTAGCAGTTTTGTGTATAAGGAGCTCAAAAACACTTATGGCAAGTTGTTGGTAAAAAATGATTTTATTCCAATGTAATGTGATTGCCCTGCTTTTGAGTGGTTTATTACCTATCACGCTGAAAAAAAAAAACTCAAAAGACACTTTTCTGGTAAATTTTTTTTTTTTTTTTCCCACAAAGCTATTTTCGCATGTAATTTGGGGTTTTTGGTAACTAAGAATGTGAAAAGCACTCAAAATCTACACATTTAGTAAGGTTGTTCTGTTTCTCAATTAAGAGTGTTATTCATGAGTTTTAGCATTTTGGTATCTAGAAAATCTCTCCATATACACGAGATTTTGCGTTGTTTGCTTTGTGGTTCTTTTGAACTATGAAACACTCATTATACACTTTTCTTGCAATGTCCTCTTCTTTCCCAATAAAGAGTGCTTTGCATCAATTTTCGCGTTTTTGTAGGTAAAAAGCTCAAAAACACTGAAAATATACCTTTTTGGTAACGTTTTTCTATTTCTTGATATTAGTTGGTTTCCATCTGTTTTAACGTTTTTCTACGTAAAATACTGAGAAGACACGTTTTCAGTAACTTTGTTTTGGATTCCCATATAGAGTGAGTTCCTTATTATTTATCGTGTCGTTGCCTAACATGCTAAAAAACACACAAAACACAGATTTCTGGTAATGTCGTTTAATTTCCTCATAATGGAGGCTTTGCATGCACTTTAGGGTTTGGTATATAAGTCCGAACAAAAAAAGCTGAAATTAACTTTTTTGATAATATTCTTTTATCACATAATTGCCCTGAATTTTCCCAGAATTTTGGCATCTCGGTACCTATGAAAATGAATAACAAAAAAAAAAAAATCATATTTATTTTATTTTTTTATTTTTTTATTCTCTAAATAAAGAGTGCTATTTGTGGGTTTTACCTTTTTGGTACTTAAGGATCTTATAAAAACACATAATACACGTTTCTCGTAATGTCCCAAACATAATGTTCTTTGTATGTACTTAGCGTTTTTATAGATAACATGATCAAAAACACTCAAAATACATGTTACTGGTAATGTTATTCTGTTTCTCCATAAAGTTTGTTTTGCATGCGTTTTAGCGGTTTGGTATATAAGGCGTTAAAAAACATTTAAAGACAAATTCTTCGTGAAAGTTGGTTTTATTCCCATGTAATGTGATTGTTCTGCTTTTTAGTAATTTGTTGCATATCACGCTCAAAAACATTCAAAAGACACTTTTCTGGTAGTCATATTTTTTCCCACTTGAAGCTAGTTTCCCATGTAATTTGACATTTTCGTAACTAAGAATGTTTAAAACACTAAAAACACACAATCTGGTAAGGTAGTTATGTTTATCGATTAAAAGTGTTATTCATGCATTTCATCATTTTGGTATGTAAAAATTTCTCTATATACACGAGTTTTTGCGTTTATTGCCTTGTGGTTCTTTTAAAACTATAAAACACTCATTATACACGTTTCTCATAATGTCGTTTTGTTTCCTAATATAGTGTTGTACATCCATTCTTGCATTTTTTCTAGTTAACAAGCTCAAAAACACTCAAAATATATCTTTTTTGGTAATGTTATTCTATTTCTTCATATAGGATGGTTTGCATCCGCTTTAGCGTTTTTCTACGTAAAACACTGAAAAGACACGTTTTCAGTAATTTTGTTTTGGATTCGCATAATCACTGATTTTCATATTATTTATCGTATTGGTGCTTAACATGCTGAAAAACACTGAAAAGACAGATTTTTTGGTAAAGTCGTTTAACTTTCCTATATAGGTGGCTTTGCATGCACTTTAGGTTTTGGTACATAATCCGAAAAAAAAAGCTATAATTAACTTTCATGATAATGTTCTTTTTTCCACATAAATTCCCTGAATTTTGGCAGAATTTTGTTAAATCAGTACCTATGAAGATGAAAAAAAAAAAAAATCATTTTTTTTTATTTATTATTATTTTTTTCTAAAAAAGTGTTATTTGTGGGTTTTAGCTTTTTGGTACTAAAGGAACTTAAAAAACACTCATAATACATGTTTCTCGTAATGTCCTTTCGTTTCCCAAATATAAGGTTCTTTGCATGTATTTAAGCGTTTTTATATATAATATGATCAAAAACACTAAAAATACATGTATTTGGTAATGTTTCTCTGTTTCTTCATGAAATGTATTTTGCATGCGTTTTTAGCGTTTTTGTATATAAGGAGCTCAGAAACACTTAAAGGCAAGTTCTTGGTAAAATTTTGTTTTATTCCCATGTAATGTGATTGCTGTGGTTTTTAGTGCTTTATTGCATAACACGCTCAAAAAACACTGAAAAGACATGCAAAGCCTCCCATATGAGGAAATTAAAGACCTTACCAGAAATCTGTCTTTTGAGTGTTTTTCAGCTTGTTAGGCACCAAAACGATAAATAATAAGGAACTCACTCTATGTGGGAATCAAAAAGAAAATTACTGAAACTGTGTCTTCTCAGTGTTTTACGTAGAAAAACGCTAAAGCTGATGCAAACCAACCAATATCAAGAAGCAGAAAAACATTACCAAATATGTATATTTTGAGTGTTTTTGAGCTTGTTACCTACAAAAAAAAAACGCTAAAAATTGATACAAAGCACTCTATATTGGGAAAGAAAGGAACATTGCGAGAAAAGTGTATAATGAATGTTTTATAGTTCAAGAAAACCCAAGGCAAAAAACGCAAAAACTCGTGTATATGGAGAAGTTTCCTAGATACCAAAATAATGAAACTCATGAATAACACTCTTGAGAAACAGAAAAACCTTACTAAATGCGTGTCAAAAACACTAAAAGGCAAGTTCTTAGTAAAAGTTGGTTTTATTTCCATGTTATTTGATTGATTGCCCTGCTTTTTAGTGCTTTATTGCCTTACACGCTCACAAACACTCAAAAACACTATTCTGGTAACGTCATTTTTTTTCCCACATAAAGCTAGTGTCGCATGGAATTTGGAATTCTGGTAACTAAGAATGTAAAAAAACACTCAAAATACACGCATTCCGTAAGGTTGCTCTGTTTCTTGATTAAGAAAGTTATTCATGAGTTTCAGCATTTTAGTATCTTGGAAACTTCTCCACAGATACGAGTTTTTCCGTTTTTTGCCTTGTGATTCTGGTGAAACTATAAAACACTCATTATACACGTTTCTCGTTATGTCCTTTTTTTTCTTAATATACAGTGCTTTGCATCCATTTTTGCGTTTTTTTTATGTAACAAGTTCAAAAACACACAAAATATACTTTTCTGGTAATATTATTCTATTTTTTTCATATTGGTTGGTTTGCATCCGTTTTAACGTTTTTCTACGTAAATCTTTTAAAAGACACGTTTTCAGTAATTTTGTTTTTGATTTCCATATTATCTATCGTTTTGGTGCCTACCATGCGAAAAAACACTCAAAAGACAGGTTTCTTGTAAAGTCGTTAAATTAACCCAAATAGGTGGCTTTGCATACACTTTATGGTTTGGTACATAACTCCGAAAAAAAGTAAAATTAACTTTTTCGATAATGTTCTTTTTTCCACATAATTTCCCTGAATTTTGGCAGAATTTTGGCATCTTGATACGTATGAACATCAATAACAAAAAAAAAAAAAATGCTATTTTTTTTATTTACATATTTTTTTTTCTCTATAAAGAGTGTTATTCGTAGGTTTTAACGTTTTGGTACTTAAGGAACTTAAAAACATACATAATACACATTTCTCGTCATGTCCTTTCATTTCCCAAATATAGGGATCTTTGCATGTATTTAAGTGTTTTTGTAGGTAACATCATAAAAAACACTCAAAAACACTTGTTTTTGGTAATGTTATTCTGCTTCTCCATAAAGGAGTGTTTTGCGTGCGTTTTACCGATTTGTTATGTAAGGAGCTGAAAAACACTTCAAGGCAAGTTCTTGGTAAAAGTTGGTTTTATTCCAATATAATATGATTGCCCCGCTTTTTAGTGCATTATTGCCTAACACGCTGAAAAACACTCAAAAGACACTTCTGGTAATGTCAGTTTTTTTCACACATAAAGCTAGTTTCGCATGCTATTTGGGGTTTTGCTAAGAATGTGAAAAAACACTCAAAATACACGCATTTGGTAATGTTGTTCTGTTTCTTAATTAAGAATGTTATTCATGAGTTTCAGCATTTTGGTATCTAAGAAACTTCTTTATATAAACGAGTATTTTTTGCCTTGTGGTTCTTGTGAACCACAAGTTCCTTTGCCGGAAAATAATAAGACACTCATTATACACGTTTCTCGTAATGTCCTTTTCTTTCCCAATAGGGAGTGCTTTGCATCCATTTTCGCGTTTTTTGTAGGTAACAAGCTCAAAAAAACTCAAAATATACCTTTTTGGTAATGTTATTCTATTTCTTCATATTGGTTGGTTTGCATCCGTTTTAGCGTTTTTCTACGTAAAACAACGAAAAGACACGTTTTCAGTAATTTTGTTTTCGATTCCCAAAGAATATTGCCAGAATTTTGGCATCTTAGTACCTATGAAGATGAATAAAAAAAAAAATATTTTTTTAATTTTTTTTCTCTATAAAGAGTGTTATTTGTGAGTTTTAGCTTTTTAGGTACTTAAGGAACTTAAAAACACTCATAATACACGTTTCTCATAATGTCCTTTCGTTTCCCAAACATAAGGTTCTTTGCATGTATTTAAACGTTTTTATAAATAACATGATCAAAAACACTCAAAATACATGTTTTTGGTAATGTTTCTCCATAAAGGATGTTTTGCATGCGTTTTAGCGTTTTGGTATGTAAGGAGTTAAAAAAAAAACACTTAAAGGCAAGTTCTTCGTAAAAGTTGGTTTTATTCCCATGTAATGTGATTGTTCTGCTGTTTAGTGCTTTGTTGCACATCACGCTCAAAAACACTCAAAAGACACTTTTCTGGTAATATTTTTTTTCCCCACATAAAGCTAGTTTCGCATGTAATTTGGGATTCTCGTAACTAAGAATGTGAAAAACACTCAAAATACACACATTTGGTAAGGTAGTCCTGCTTCTCAATTAAAAGTTTTATTCATGCATTTCAGCATTTTGGTATGTAAGAAACTTCTCTATATACACGAGTTTTTGCGTTTTTTGCCTTGTGGTTTCTGTGAAATTATAAAACACTCATTATACAAGTTTCTCGTAATGTTCTTTTGTTTCCCAATATAGAGTGCTTTCCATCCATTTTCGCATTTTTTGTAGGTAACAAGCTGAAAAACACTCAAAATATATCTTTGTGGTAATGTTATTCTATTTCTTCATATTGGTTGGTTTGCATCCGTTTTAGCGTTTTTCTTCGTAATCACTGAAAAGAAATGTTTTCAGTAATATTGTTGAAATTGCTGAAAAAACACTCAAAATACATATTTTTTGTAACTTCTTATATTGGAAACTTCCTTATATACACGAGTATTTTTTGCCTTGTGGTTCTTGTGAACCACAAGTTCTTTTGCTCAAAAATAATAAGACACTCATTATACACGTTTCTCGTAATATCCTTTTGTTTCCCAATAGGGAGTGCTTTGCTTCCATTTTTCGCGTTTTTTGTAGGTAACAAGCTCAAAACACTCAAAATGTACCTTTTTGGTAATGTTATTTTATTTCTTCTTATTAGTTGGTTTGCATCCGTTTTAGCGTTTTTCTACGTAAAACACCGAAAAGACACGTTTTCAGTAATTTTATTTTAGATTCCCATATAGAGTGACTTGCATGTTATTTACCGTTATGGTGCCTAACAAGTTGAAAAACACTCATAACACAGTTTTCTGGCAAAGACGTTTAATTTCCCCATATAGGTGGCTTTCCATACACTTTAGGGTTTGGTACATAACAGTACGAAAAGAAAAGCTAAAATTAACTTTTTTGATAATTGACTGATAATTTCCTGAATTTTGCCCAAATTTTGGCATCTCGGTACCTGTGAAGATGAAAAAGAAAGAAAAAAATATCATATTTATTTATTTTTTTTTTCTCAATAAAGAGTGTTAATTATGGCTTTTTGCTTTTTGGTAAATAATGATCTTAAAAACACTCGTAATACACGTTTCTAATGCTATTCTCTTTCTCCATAAAGTGTGTTTTGCATGCGTTTTAGCGTTTTGGTATATAAGGAGCTCAAAACACTTAAAGGCAAGTTCTTGGTAAAAATTGATTTTATTGTTATGTAAAGTGATTCCCCTCCTTTTTAGTGCTTTATTTCCTATCACGCTCAAAAACAGTCAAAAGACACTTTTCTGGTAATGTCATATTTTTTCCCACATAAAGCTGGTTTCGCATGCAATTTGGGATTTTGGTAACTAAGAATGTGAAAAGCACTCAAAATACACGCATTTAGTAAAGTTGTTCTGTTTCTCAATTAAGAGTGTTATTCATGAGTTTCAGCATTTTGGTATCTAGGAAACTTCTCCATATACACGAGTTTTTGCGTTTTTTGCCTTGTGGTTCTTTTGAACTATAAAACATTCATTATACACTTTTCTCGCAATGTCCCTTTGTTTCCCAATATAGATTGCTTTGTATCAATTTTCGCGTCTTTTTGTAACAAACTCAAAAACACTCAAAATATACCTTTATGGTAATGTTTTTCTACTTCTTGATATTGATTGGTTTGCATCCGTTTTAAGCGTTTTTCTACGTAAAACACTGAGAAGACACGTTTTCAGTAATTTTGTTTTGGTTTGCCATATAGAGTGAGTTCCATAATATTTATCGTTTTGTTGCCTAACATGCTGAAAAATACTCAAAACACAGATTTCTGGTAAGGTCGTTTAATTTCCTCATATGGGAGGCTTTGCATGTACTTTAGTGTTTCGTACATAACAGTCCGAAAAAAAAGCTAATATCAATTTTTTTTATAATATTTTCTTATCATAAAATTGCCCTAATTTTTCCCAGAATTTTGGCATCTCGGTACCTATGAAGGTGAATAACAAAAAAAAAAGAAAGGAAAATCCTTTCATTAATTTTTTTTTTATTTTTTATTTTTTTTCTAAAGAACGAGTGTTATTTGTGGGGTTTAGCTTTTTGGTAGTTAAGGAACTTAAAAACTCTCATAATTCACGTTTCTCGTAATATCCTTACGTTTCCTAAACATAAGGTTCTTTGCATGTATTTAAACGTTTTTAATAGATAACATTATCAAAAACATTCAAAATACATGTTTTTGGTAATGTTATTCTGTTTCTCAATAAAGTTTGTTTTCCATGCGTTTTAGCGGTTTGGTATGTAAGGAGCTCAAAAACACATATTGGCAAAATCTTGATAAAAGTTGGTTTTATTCCCATGTAATGTGATTGCGCTGCTTTTTAGTACTTCATTGCCTAACACGCTCAAAAACAATTAAGACACTTCTGGTAATGTCATTTTTTTCTCTCATAAAGCTAGTTTCGCATGCTATTTTGGGTATTGCTAACTAGGAATATGAAAAACACTCAAAATACAGGCATTTGCTAAGGTTGTTCTGTTTCTCAATTAAGATTGTTATTCATGAGTTTCAGCATTTTGGTATCTAAGAAACTTCTTTATATAGACGAGTTTTTGCGTTTTTCTACGTAAAACGCTGAGAAGATACATTTTCAGTAATTTTGTTTTGGATTCCCATATAGAGTGAGTTCCTTATTATTTATCGTTTTGGTGCCTAACATGCTGAAAAACACTCAAAAGACAGATTTCTGGTAAGGTCGTTTAATTTCCTCATATAGGAGGTCTTGTATGCACTTTAGGGTTTGTTACATAACAGTCCGAAAAAAAAGCTAAAATTAACTTTTTAGATAATATTCTTTTGTTCATATAATTTTCCTGAATTTTCCCAGAATTTTGGCATCTCGGTACCTATGAAGATGAAATTTTTTTTTTTCTAAATAAAGAGTGTTATTTGTGGATTTTAGCTTTTTGGTACTTAAGTAACTTAAAAAAAAACACTCAAAATACACCTTTCTCGTAATGTCCTTTTCTTTCCCAAACATAATGTTCTTTGCATGTATTTAAGCGTTTTTATAGATAACATGATAAAAAAAAACACCCAAATTACATGTTTTTTGGTAATGTTATTCTGTTTCTCCATAAAGTTTGTTTCGCATGCGTTTTAGCTGTTTGGTATATAAGGAGCTGAAAAACATTTAAAGGCAAGTTCTTGGTAAAAATTGGTTTTATTCCAATGAAAAGTGATTGCCCTGCTTTTTAGTGCTTTATTGCCTATCACGCTCAAAAACACTTGAAAGACATTTTTCTGGAAATGTCATGTATTCCCACATAAATCTGGTTTTGCATGAAATTCATGTTTTTGGTAACGAAGAATATGAAAAACACTCAAATTACACGAATTTGGTAAGGTTGTTCTGTTTCTCAATTAAGAGTGTTATTCATGAGTTTCAGCATTTTGGTATCTAGGAAACTTCTCCATATACACGAGTTTTTGCGTTTTTTGCCTTGTTGTTCTTTTGAACTATAATACAGTCATTATACACTTTTCTCGCAATGTCCCTTTGTTTCCAAATATAGAGTGCTTTATATCAATTTTAGCGTTTTTTTGTAGGTAACAAGCTCAAAAACACTAAAAATATACCTTTTTGGTAATGTTGTTTTTTTTTCTATTTTTTAATATTGGTTAATTTGCATCCATTTTAGGGTTTGGAAGACAGGTTTTCAGTAATTTTGTTTTGGATTCCCTTATAAAGTGAGTTCATTATTATTTATCATTTTGGTGCCTAACATGCTGAAAAACACTCAAAAGACAGATTTCTCGTAAGGTCGTTTAGTTTCCTTATATGGGAGGCTTTTGCATGCAGTTTAGGGTTTGGTACATAATAGTCCGAAAAAAAAGCTTAAATCAACTTTTTTGATAATATTCTTTTATCATATAATTGCTTTCAATTTTTCCAGAATTTTGGTATTTCGGGACCTATGAAGATGAATAACAAAAAAAAAAAATGCTATTTTTTAAATTTTTTTATTTATTTTTTTCTAAATAAAAAGTGGGTTTTAGGTTTTTGGTACCTAACAAACTAAAAAAAACACTCATAATATACGTTTCTCGTAATGTCCTTTTGCTTCCCAAAAATAAAGTTCTTTTCATGTATTAAAGCGTTTTTATAGATAACATGATAAAAAAAACACTCAAAATACATGTTTTTGGTAATTTTTTGATTCTTGATTAAAATTGGTATTTAAATAAAACCAATGTAATGTGATTGCCCTGCTTTTTAGTGCTTTATCATATCAGGCTCAAAAACACTCAAAAGACATTTTTCTGGTAATGTCATTTTTTTTTTTCTCACATAAAGCTGGTTTCGCATGCAATTTGGGGTTTTGGTAACTAAGAATGTGAAAAGCTTTCAAAATACATTCATTTAGTAAGGTTGTTCTTTTTCTGAATTAGGAATGTTATTTCATGAGTTTTAGCATTTTGGTATGTAAGAAACTTCTCTATATACACGAGTTTTTGCGTTTTTTGTCTAGTGGTTCTTGTCAAACTATAAAACAATCATTATGCACGTTTCTCTAAATGTCCTTTTGCTTCCCAATATAGAGTGCTTTTACATCCTTTTTCGCGTTTTTGTAGGTAAAAAGCTCAAAAACACTTTTTGGTAATGTTATTCTATTTTTTTTCATATTCGTTGATTTGCATCCGTTTTTGCCTTTTTTCTACGTAAAACACTGAAAAGACACGGTTTCAGTAATTTTGTTTTGGATTCACATATTGACTGACTTCCATTTTATTTATCGGTTTGGTGCCTAACATGCTGAAAAACACTGAAAAGACAGGTTTCTGGTAAAGTCGTTTAATTTCCTCATATAGGTGTCTTTGCATGCACTTTAGGGTTTGGTAAATAACAATCCGAAAAAAGCTATTATTAACTTTTTTTATAATGTTTTTTTTTCCACATAAATTCCCTGAATTTTGGCAGAATTTTGGCATCTCGGTACTTATGAAAATCAATAAAAAAAATGCTATTTTTATATTTATTTATTTATTTTTTCTCTTTAAAGAGTGTTATTTGTGGGTTTTAACGTTTTAATACTTAAGGAACTTAAAAACAGTCATAATACACGTTTCTCGTAATGTCCTTTCGTTTCCCAAAGATAAGGTTCTTTGCATGTATTTAAGCGTTTTCATACGTAACAGATCAAAAACACTGAAAATTCATGTTTTTCGTAATGTTATTTTGTTTCTCCATAAAGGGTGTTTTGCATGCATTTTAGCGTTTTGGTATGTAAGGAGCTGAAAAACACTTAAAGACAAGTTCTTGGTAAATGTTGGTTTTATTCCCATGTAATGTCATTGCCCTGCTTTTTTGTGCTTTATTGCCTAGCACGCTCAAAAACACTCAAAAGACACTTTTTTTTCTGGTAATGTCATTTATTTCCCATATAAAGCTAGTTTCGCCTATAATTTCGGGTTTTGGTAACTAAGAATGTGAAAAATACCCAAAATACACGCATTTGGTAAGGTTGTTCTGTTGCTCAATTAAGAGTGTTATTCATGAATTTCAGCGTTTTGGTATCTAAGAAACATCTCCTTCACTCAAAAAATTTAAAAATCATGGCGACTCCTACACCAGCCTCGGAGTCCCCATCTGGGGAAGGGACCATAAATGTCCCCAGGTCGGACTGCCTTTCCGTCGACGACCCTAAGTGTCTAGACACCCCCCTCAACTTTTTCTTCATTAACTTCTGCAACATTCGTGGTCTAAGATCTAATTTTCAATCTGTAGAACACCACCTCTCCTCTTCTAAACCTCATCTTCTTTTCCTCACTGAAACTCAGGTGTCTGAGGCAACTGACAGTAGCCCCTTTTGTGTTCCCTCCTACTTTCTCTATCCTCATTTTCGATCCAAAGCTGGATGCTGCGTTTATGTGCGCAATAACTTAACCTGCTCTCGTGCCCACGCTCTTGAATCTTCCGAGTTTTCCACCATCTGGCTACGACTACAGAGTCATTCTCATACTAAATTTATCTGTGCTGTATACCTCTCTCCTAACTCCTCTGACTATAAGAAATTCTTTGACAACTTAACTTCCAAAGTGGAGCACATTCTGACCCTCTTCCCTTTTGCAGAGATCTCCATTCTTGGAGACTTCAATGTTTACCACCAGCTTTGGCTTTCCTCTCCCTTCACTGACCATCCTGGTGAACTAGCCTACAACTTTGCTATCCTCCATGACCTAGAGCAATTGGTGCAACACCCTACTCGTATTCCTGACCGTCTTGGAGATACGCCCAACATTCTTGACCTTTTACTGACCTCTAATCCTTCTGCTTATGCTGTCACCCTTTCTTCTCCGTTGGGCTCCTCCGATCACAATCTCATATCTTTATCTTGTCCTATCACTCCAATCCCTCCTCAGGATCCCCCTAAGCGAAGGTGCCTCTGGCGTTTTGCCTCTGCTAGTTGGGGGGACCTGAGGAGGTATTTTGCTGATTTTCCTTGAAATGACTACTGCTTCCGTGTCAGAGACCCATCTTTGTGTGCTGAGCGCATAACAAAGGTGATAGTGTCTGGCATGGAGGCGTACATTCCTCACTCTTTTTCTCGTCCTAAACCTTCTAAACCTTGGTTTAACACAGCTTGTTCTCGTGCTATACATGATAGAGAGGTGGCCCACAAAAGGTACTTAAGCCTTCCTTCACCAGAATCTCATGCACTTTATATTTCTGCCCGGAACCATGTCAAGTCTGTTCTCCAACTAGCCAAAAACTCCTTCATTAACAGAAAATGTCAAAACCTTTCAAGATCTAACTCCCCTCGTGATTTCTGGCATCTAGCCAAAAATATCTCCAATAACTTTGCTTCTTCTTCTTTCCCTCCTCTACTTCAACCAGATGGCACCACTACTATCATATCTATTTCTAAAGCTGAACTCTTTGCTCAAACCTTTGCTAAAAACTCTACCTTGGACGATTTTGGGCTTGTTCCTCCCTCTCCTCCACCCTCTGACTACTTCATGCCACGTATTAAAATTCTTCGTAATGATGTTTTCCATGCCCTCGCTGGCCTAAACCCTCGGAAGGCTTATGGACCTGATGGGGTCCCTCCTATTGTTCTCCGAAACTGTGCCTCCGTGCTTGCACCTTGCCTAGTCAAACTCTTTCAGCTCTGTCTGTCAACATCTACCTTTCCTTCTTGCTGGAAGTTTGCCTACATTCAACCTGTTCCTAAAAAGGGTGACCGCTCTAATCCCTCAAACTACCGTCCTATTGCTTTAATTTTATGCTTATCTAAAGTTTTTGAATCTATCCTCAACAGGAAGATTCTTAAACATCTATCACTTCACAACCTTCTATCTGATCGCCAGTATGGGTTCCGTCAAGGCCGCTCTACTGGTGATCTTCTGGCTTTCCTTACTGAGTCTTGGTCATCCTCTTTTAGAGACTTTGGTGAAACTTTTGCTGTTGCCTTGGACATATCATAAGCCTTTAATAGAGTCTGGCACAAAGCTTTGATTTCAAAACTACCCTCCTACGGTTTCTATCCTTCTCTCTGTAACTTCATCTCAAGTTCCCTTTCTGACCGTTCTATTGCTGCTGTTGTAGACGGTCACTGTTCTTCTCCTAAATCTATTAACAGTGGTGTTCCTCAGGGTTCTGTCCTGTCACCCAATCTCTTCTTATTATTCATTAATGATCTTCTAAACCAAACTTCTTGTCCTATCCACTCCTATGCTGATGATACCACCCTGCACTTTTCCACGTCTTTTCATAGACGACCAACCCTTCAGGAGGTAAACATATCACACAGGGAAGCCACAGAACGCCTGACTTCTGATCTTTCTAAAATTTCTGATTGGGGCAGAGCAAACTTGGTATTGTTCAATGCCTCAAAAACTCAATTCCTCCATCTATCAACTCGACACAATCTTCCAGACAACTATCCCCTCTTCTTCAATAACACTCAACTGTCCCCCTCTTCTACACTGAACATCCTCGGTCTGTCCTTTACTTATAATCTGAACTGGAAACTTCACATCTCATCTCTAGCTAAAACAGCTTCTATGAAGTTAGGTGTTTTGAGAAGTCTCCGCCAGTTTTTCTCACCCCCCCAGATGCTAACTCTGTACAAGGGCCTTATCCGTCCATGTATGGAGTATGCTTCACATGTCTGGGGGGTTCCACTCATACTGCTCTTCTAGACAGGGTGGAATCAAAAGCTTTTCGTCTCATCAACTCCTTTCCTCTAACTGACTGTCTTCAGCCCCTCTCTCACCGCCGCAATGTTGCATATCTAGCTGTCTTCTACCGCTATTTTCATGCCAACTGCTCTTTTGATCTTGCTAACTGCATGCCTCCCCTCCTTCCGCGGCCTCGCTACACAAGACTTTCTTCTTTCTCTCACCCCTATTCTGTCCACCTCTCTAACGCAAGAGTTAACCAGTATTCTCAATCATTCATCCCTTTCTCTGGTAAACTCTGGAACTCCTTGCCTGCTTCTGTATTTCCACCTTCCTATGACTTGAATTCCTTCAAGAGGGAGGTTTCAAGACACTTATCGACCAATTTTTGACCACTGCTTTGACCCTTGTAAGGGACTGGCATTTCAGTGAGCATTTTTTTTATTAGATTTTTGTTGCCCTTGGCCAGTATCCTTCCTACATAAAAAAAAATAAATAAAAAAAAAAAAAAAAAAAAAAAAATATATATATATATATATATATATATATATATATATATATATATATATATATATATATATATATATATATATATATATATATATATATATATATATATATATATATATATATATATACACGAGTTTTTGCTTGTTTTGCCTTGTGATTCTTGCGAAACTATAAAACACGCATTATAAACGTTTATCGTAATGTCCTTTTGTTTCCCAATATGCAGAGATTTGCATATATATATATATGCATATATATTTGCATATATATATATATATATATATATATATATATATATATATATATATATATATATATATATATATATATATATATATATATATATATATATATATATATATATATATATATATATATATATATATATATATATATATATATATATATATATATATATATATATATATATATATATATATATATACTCGTACCTTTTTGGTAATGTTTTTCTCTTTCTTGATATTGGTTGGTTTGCATCCGTTTTAGCGTTTTTCTACGTAAAACACTGAAAAGACACGTTTTCAGCAATTTTGTTTTGGATTCTCATATAGAGTGAGTTCCTTATTATTTATCGTTTTGGTGCTTAACATGGTGATAAACACTCAAAAAACAGATTTCTGGTAAGGTCGTTTAATTTCCTCATATAGGAGTTTTTGGATACACTTTAGGGTTTGGTATATAACATTCCAAAAAAATAGCTAAAATTATCTTTTTTGATAGTTTTCTTTTATCATATAATAGCCCTGAATTTTCCCACAATTTTGGCATCTCGGTACCTATGAAGATGAATAACAAAAAAAATCCTATTTTTTTATTTTCTTACTTTTTTTTTCTAAATAAAGAGTGTTATTTGTGGGTTTTAACTTTTTGGTACTTAAGGAACTTAAAAACACTTATAATACACATTTCTCGTAATGTCCTTTCGTTTCGCAAACATAAGGTTCTTTGTATGTATTTAAGCGTTTTTATAGATAACATGATCAAAAACACTCAAAATATATGTTTTTGGTAATTTTATTTTTTCTCCATAAAAGGTGTTTTACATGCGTTTTAGCGTTTTGGTATGTAATGACCTCAAAAACACTTAAAGGCAAGTTCTTGGTAAAAGTTGTTTTTATTTCCATGTAATGTGATTACTCTGCTTTTTATTGCTTTATTGCCTAACACGCTCAGAAACACTCAAAACACACTTTTCTGGTAATATCATTATTTTTCCCATATAAAGTTAGTTTTGCATGGAATTTGGGGTTTTGGTATCTAAGAATGTGAAAAAAAAACTCAAAACACAGGTATTTAGTAAGGTTGTTCTATTTTTTAATTAAGTGTTATTCATGAGTTCCAGCATTTTGGTATGTAAGAAACTTTTCTAATACACTTATTTGGTAAGGTATTTCTGTTTCAAAATAAAAAGTGTTATTTATGATTTTCAGTTTTTTGGTATGTAAGAAACTTCTTTATGTACACGAGTTTTTGAGCTTTTTACCTTGTGGTTCTTGTCAAACTTTAAAACACTCATACAGGTTTCTCGTAATGTTCTTTTCTTTGCCAATATAAAGTGCTTTCCATCCATTTTTGCATTTTTTGTAGGTAACAAGCTCAAAAACACATGAAAATATATTTTTTTGGTAATATTATTCTAATTCTTCATATTGGTTGGTTTACATCCGTTTTAGCGTTTTTCAATGTAAATCACTGAAAAGACACGTTTTCAGTAATATTGTTGAAATGTCTGAAAAAAACACTCAAAAGACAGGTTTCTGGTAAAGTCGTGTAATTTCCCCATATAGGTGGATTTGCATACACTTCAGGGTTTGTACATAACTTCGGAAAAAAGCTAAAATTATTATTTTTTATGCTTTTTTTTAATTTCCATGAATTTAGACAAAATTTTGGCATCTCGGTACCATAAAGATGAATAAGAAAAAAAAATTTTCTCTCCATAAAGAGTGTTATTTGTGGGTTTTAGCTTTTTGGAACTTAAGTAACTTAAAAACACTCATACTACACGATTTTCGTAATGTCCTTTTGTTATACAAACGTAGGGTTCTTTACATGTATTTAAGCGTTTTTATAGGTTACATGGTCAAAAACACTCAAAACACATGTTTTTGGTAATGCTATTCTGTTTCTCCATAAAGGGTGTTTTGCATGCGCTTTAGAGATTTGGTATGTAAGGAGTTCAAAAACACTAAAAGGCAAGTTCTTCGTAAAAGTTGGTTTTATTCCCATGTAATATGATTGTTCTGCTTTTTAGTGCTTTGTTGCATATCACGCTCAAAAACACTAAAAAAAAACACTTTTTTGGTAATGTCATTTTTTTTCCAAAAAGAAGGTTGTTTCGCAAGTAATTTGGCATTTTCGTAACTAAGAATGTGAAAAACACTGAAAATTAACAATTTGGTAAGGTAGTTCTGTTTATCAATTAAAAGTGTTATTCATGCATTTCATCATTTTGGTATGTAAGAAATTTCTCTATATATACGAGTTTTTGCGTTTATTGCCTTGTGTTTCTTTTAAAACTATAAAAAAAAACTTATTATACACGCTTCTCGCTATGTCTTTTTGTTTCCTAATATAGAGTACTTTACATCCATTTTCGCATTTTTTTGTTGGTAACAAGCTCAAAAACACTGAAAATATATCTTTTTGGTAATGTTATTCTATTTCATCATATAGGTTGGTTTGCCTCAGCTTTAGCGTATTTCTACGTAAAACAAAGACTCGTTTTCAGTAATTTTGTTTTGGATTCACATATTGACTGACTTCCATATTATTTATCGTTCTGGTGCGTAACATGCTGAAAAACACTGAAAAGACAGGTTTCTGTTTAAATCGTTTAACTTCCGTATATAGGTGTCTTTGCATGCACTTTAGGGTTTGGTACATAACAATCCGAAAAAAAAGGCTATAATTAACTTTTTTGGTAAGGTTCTTTTTTCCATATAAATTCCCTGAATTTTGGTAGAATTTTGGCATCTTTGTACCTATAAGGATGAATAACCAAAAAAAAAAAAATCCCATTTTTTAATTTTTTAATTCATTATTTTTTTTCTCAATAAATATTGTTATTTGTGGGTTTTAGCTTTTAGGTACTGAAGGAACTTAAAAAAACACTCATAATACACGTTTCTCGTAATGTCCTTTCGATTCCCAAACATAAGGTTCTTTGCATGTATTTAGTCGTTTTTTATAGATAATATGATCAAAAACACTCAAAATACATGTATTTGGTAATATTATTCTGTTTCTCCATAAAATGTATTTTGCATGCGTTTTAGCGTTTTGGTATGTAAGGAATTCAAAAACACTTAAAGGCAAGTTCTTGGTAAAATTTGGTTTTATTCCCATGTAATGTGATTGCCCTTCCTTTTAGTGCTTTATTGCGTAACACGCTCAAAAAAACTCAAAAGACATGCAAGGCCTCGCATATGAGGAAATTAGAGACCTTACCAGAAATCTGTGTTTTGAGTGTTTTTCAGCATGTTAGGCACCAAAATGATAAATAATAAGGAACTCACTCTATGTGGGAATCCAAAAGAAAATTACTGAAAACGTGTCTTCTCAGTGTTTTACGTAGAAAAACGCTAAAACTGAAGCAAACCAACCAATATCAAGAAGCAGAAAAACATTACCAAAAATGTATATTTTGAGTATTTTTGAGCTTGTTACCTACAAAAAAAAAAACGCAAAAATTGATACAAAGCACTCTATATTGGGAAAGAAAGTGACATTGCGAGAAAAGTGTATAATGAATGTTTTATACTTAAAAAAAAAAAAAAACAAGGCAAAACACGCAAAAACTCGTGTATATGGAGAAGCTTCCTAGATACTAAAATGCTGAAACTCATGAATAACACTCTTAATTGAGAAATAGAACAACCTTACTGAATGCGTGTCAAAAACACTAAAAGGCAAGTTCTTCGTAAAAGTTGGTTTTATTCCCATGTAATGTGATTGCCTTGCTTTTTAGTGCATTATTGTCTAACGCGCTCAAAAACACTCAAAGACACTTTTCTGGTAATGTCATTTTTTTTCCACATAAAGTTAGTTTCGCATGGAATTTGGGGTTTTGGTAACTAAGATTGTAAAAAAAACACTCAAAATACATGCATTTAGTAAGGTTGTTCTGTTTCTTAATAAAGAGTGTTATTCATGAGTTTCAGCATTTTGGTATCTTAGAAACTTCTCCATACAGACGAGTTTTTGCGTTGTTTGCCTTGTCATTCTGTTGAAACTATAAAACACTCATTATACACGTTTCTCGTTATGTCCTTTTTTTCCTAATATACAGTGCTTTGCATTTATTTTTGGGTTTTTTTTATGTAACAAGCTCAAAAACACACAAAATATATTTTTCTGGTTATATTATTCTACTTTTTCATATTGGTTGGTTTGCATCCGGTTTAGAGTTTTTTCTACGTAAATCTTTTAAAAGACACGTTTTCAGTAATTTTGTTTTGGATTTCCATATAGAGGGACTTTAATATTATTTATCGTTTTGGTGCCTAACATGCGTAAAAACACTCAAAAGACAGGTTTCTTGTAAAATCGTTAAATTTTCCCAAATAGGTGGCTTTGCATACACTTTATGGTATGGTACATAACTCCGTTAAAAAGGTAAAATTATCTTTTTCGATAATGTTCTTTTTTCCACAAAATTTCCCTAAATTTTGGCAGAATTTTGGCATCTTGGTACCTATGAACATGAATAACAAAAAAATGAAAATGATATTTTTTTTATTTATTTTTTTTTTCTCTATAAAGAGTGTTATTTTTTAGTTTTTAACGTTTTGGTACGTAAGCAACTTAAAAACATTCATAATACACATTTCTCATTTCGTTTCCCAAATATAGGGATCTTTGCATGTATTTAAGCGTTTTTATAGGTAACATGATAAAAAACACTCAAAACACTTGTTTTTGGTAATGTTATTCTGCTTCTCCATAAAGGAGTGTTTTGCATGCGTTTTAGCTATTTGTTATGTAAGGAGCTGAAAAACACTTGAAGGCAAGTTCTTGGTAAAAATTGGTTTTATTCCAATGTAATATAATTGCCCTGCTTTTTAGTACTCTATTGCCTAACACGCTCAAAAAACACTCAAAAGACACTTCTGGTAATGTCATTTTATTCCCACATAAAGCTAGTTTCGCATGCTATTTGAGGTTTTGCTAAGAATGTGAAAAACAATCAAAATACACGGATTTGGTAATGTTGTTCTGTTTCTCAAT
Organism: Scylla paramamosain; assembly: GCF_035594125.1. Classification (NCBI taxonomy): domain Eukaryota; kingdom Metazoa; phylum Arthropoda; class Malacostraca; order Decapoda; family Portunidae; genus Scylla; species Scylla paramamosain. The sequence goes on from NC_087182.1 coordinate 9,195,513, forward strand.
TCAGATTGTTATTCATAAGTTTAGCATTTTGGTATCTAAGAAACTTCTTTATATACACGAATTTTTGCCTTTTTTACCTTGTGGTTCTTGTGAATCACAAGTTCTTTTGCCCGAAAATAATAAGACACTCATTATACACGTTTCTCGTAATGTCCTTTTCTTTCCCAATAGGGAGTGCTTTGCATTCATTTTCGCGTTTTTTTCTAGGTAACAAGCTCAAAAAAAATCAAAATATACCTTTTTGGTAATGTTATTCTATTTCTTCATATTGGTTGGTTTGCATCCGTTTTAGCGTTTTTCTACGTAAAACACCGAAAAAACACGTTTTTAGTAATTTTGTTTTCGACTCCCAAAGAATATTGCCAGAATTTTTGCATCTTAGTACCTATGAAGATGAATAACAAAAAAAAAAAAAATTATATTATTTATTTTTTTTCTCTATAAAGAGTTTTATTTGTGGGTTTTAGCTTTTTTGGTACTTAAGGAACTTAAAAACACTCATAATACACGTTTCACGTAATGTCCTTTCGATTCCCAAACATAAGTTTCTTTGCATGTATTTAAGCGTTTTTATAAATAACATGATCAAAAACACTCAAAGTACATGTTTTTTGTAATGTTACTCTGTTTCTCTATAAAAGGGTGTTTTTGCATGCGTTTTAGCGTCTTGGTATGTAAGGAGTTAAAAAAAAAAACACAAAGGCAAGTTCTTCGCAAAAGTTGGTTTTCTTCCCATGTAATGTGATTGTTCTGCTTTTTAGTGTTTTGTTGCATATCACGCTAAAAAAAACACTCATAAGAGTGGTAATATCTTTTTTTTTCCCACGTAAAGCTAGTTTCGCATGTAATTTGGGATTTTTCGTAACTAAGAATGTGAAAAACACTCAAAATACACACATTTGGTAAGGTAGTTCTGTTTCTCAATTAAAAGTGTTATTCATGCATTTCAGCATTTTGGTATGTAAGAAACTTCTCTATATACACGAGTTTTTGCGTTTTTTGCCTTCTGGTTCGTGTGAAACTATAAAATACTCATTATACACGTTACTCGTAATGTTCTTTTGTTTCCCAATATAGAGTGCTTTCCTTCCATTTTTGCATTTTTTCTAGGTAACAAGCTGAAAAACACTCAAAATATATCTATTTGGTAATGTTATTCATATTGGTTGCTTTGCCTTCGTTTTAGTGTTTTTCTTCGTAAATCACTGAAAAGACATGTTTTGAGTAATATTGTTGAAATTCCTGAAAACACTCAAAAGACAGATTTCTGGTAAAGTCGTGTAATTTCCCCATATAGGTGCCATTGTATGCACTTTTGGGTTTGGTACATAATTCCTGAAAAAAGCTAGTTTTTTTTATATGTCCTTTCGTTTCACAGACATAAGGTTCTTTGCATGTATTTAAGCGTTTTTATAGGTAACATGATCAAAAACACTCAAAATACATGTTTTTGGTAATGTTATTCTGTTTCTCCATAAAGGGTATTTTGCATGCGTTTTAGCGTTTTCGTATGTAAGGAGTTAAAAACACTTAAAGGCAAATTCTTCGTAAGAGTTAGTTTTATTCCTATATAATGTGATTATTCTGCTTTTTAGTGCTTTGTTGCATATCACGCTCAAAAAAACTAAAAAGACACTTTTCTGATAATGTCATTTTTTTCCCACATAAAGCTAGTTTCGCATGTAATTTAGGATTTTCGTAACTAAGAATGTGAAAACACTCAAAATACACACATTTGGCAAGGCAATTCTGTTTCTCAATTAAAAGTGTTATTCATGAGTTTTAGCATTTTGGTATGTAAGAAACTTCTCTATATACACGAGTTTTTGCGTTTTTTGTCTTGTGGTTCTTGTGAAACTATAAAACAATCATTATACACGTTTCTCTAAATGTCCTTTTGCTTCCCAATATATAGTGCTTTTACATCAATTTTCGCGTTTTTTTTAGGTAAAAAGCTCAAAAACACTTTTTGGTAATGTTATTCTATTTCTTCATATTCGTTGCTTTGCATCCGTTTTAGCGTTTTTTCTACGTGAAAAACTGAAAAGACACGTTTTCAGTAATTTTGTTTTTGATTTACATATTGACTGATTTTCATATTATTTATCGGTTTGGTGCCTAACATGCTGAAAAACACTGAAAAGACAGGTTTCTGGTAAAGTTGTTTAATTTCCTCATATAGGTGGGTTTGCATGCACTTTAGGGTTTGGTAAATAAAAATCCGAAAAAAAAGCTATAATTAACTTTTTTGATAATATTCTTTTTTCCACATAAATTCCCTGAGTTTTGGCAGAATTTTGGCATCTAAGTACTTATGAAAATCAATACAAAAAAAAATGCAATTTTTAAATTTTTTTTTAAATTTTTTTTTCTCTTTAAAGAGTGTTATTTGTGGGTTTTAACGTTTTGGTACTTAAGGAACTTAAAAACAGTCATAATACACGTTTCTCGTAATGTCCTTTCGTTTCCCAAAGATAGGGTTCTTTGCATGTATTTAAGCGTTTTTATAGGTAAAATAATCAAAAACACTTAAAACACATGTTTTTTGTAATGGTTTTCTGCTTCTCCATAACGGATTGTTTTGCATGCGTTTTAGCGTTTTCGTATGTAAGGAGCTCAAAAACACATAATGGCAAGTTCTTGCTCAAAGTTGGTTTTATTCCCATGTAATGTGATTGCCCAGCTTTTTAGTGCTTTGTTGCCTAACACGCTCAAAAACACTCAAAAGACACTTCTGGTAATGTCATTTTTTTCCCACATAAAGCTAGTTTCGCATGCTATTTGGGATTTTGCTAAGAATGTGAAAAACACTGAAAATACACGCTTTGGTAAGGTTGTTCTGTTTCTTAATTAAGATTGTAATTCATGAGTTTCATCATTTAGGTATCTAAGAAACTTTTTTTTTATACACGAGTTTTTGCGTTTTTTGCCTTCTGGTTCTTGTGAAGAACAAGTTCTTTTGCTCAAAAATAATAAGACACTCATTATACATGTTTCTCGTAATGTCCTTTTGTTTCCCAATAGGGAGTGGTTTGCATCCATTTCCACCTTTTTTGTAGGTAACAAGCTCAAAAACACTCAAAATATACCTTTTTGGTAATGTTATTCTATTTTTTTTTTTTCATATTGGTTGGTTTGGATCCGATTTAGCGTTTTTTTACGTAAAACTCCGAAAAGACACGTTTTCAGTTATTTTGTTTTAGATTTCCATATAGAGTGACTTCCATGTTATTTATCGTTTTGGTGCCCAACATGCTGAAAAACACTCATAAGACAGTTTTCTGGCAAAGGCGTTTTATTTCCCCATATAGGTAGTTTTGCATGCACTTTAGGGTTTGCTACATAACAGTAGAAGAAAAAAAGCTTAAATTAAATTTTTTGATAATGTTCTTATTTCACAAAATTTCATGAATTTTGCCCGAATTTTGGCATCTCGGTAACTGTGAAGATGAATAAGAAAGAAAAAAAATATCGTATTTATTTACTTTTTTCTCAATAAAGAGTGTAATTTGTGGCTTTTAACTTTTTCGTACTTAATGAACTTAAAAAACACTCATAATACACGTTTCTCGTAATGTCCTTTCGTTTCCCAAAAATAGGGTTCTTTGCATGTATTTAAGCGTTTTTATCAAAAATATTCAAAATGTATGTTTTTGGTAATGTTATTCTGTTACACCATAAAGTGTATTTTGCCTGCATTTTACTGTTTTGGTATATAAGGAGCTCAAATACACTTAAAGGCAAGTTCTTGTTAAAAATTGGTTTTATTCCAATGTAATGTAATTGCCTTGCTTTTTAGTGCTTTTTTGCCTAACACACTTTGGAAGTTTTTAAATTTATAATGTACCAAAACGATAAGACATGCAAAACACCCTTCCTGCAGAAACATAAAAACATTACCAAAAACGAGCATTTTGGGCGATTTTTCAGCTTGTTATGTACAAAAGCGTCAAAATGCATATAAAGTACCCAAATAAGAAAACGAAGACATTAAGAGTATTATGAGTTTCTTTTTTTTACCTTATTAGGTACCGAAACGATAAAACGCACGATTTGCCTTCTGTATGGAGAAAATTTGCATTTTAAGTGTATTTAGCTTTGTTAGGTATCAAAACGCCAAAATGCATGCAAAGCACCCGATATGGGGAAAATAAACATTTCCAGAAACATGTCTTTTGAGAGTTTATGAATGTGTTAGGCACAAAAAGCTCTTAAAAAGCATGGAAAGTGTCGTAAATGGGAAAACATTAAGTGTTTTGAGGTACTTACATACCAAACCGCTAAAACGGTTGCAAACACTTTATGGAGAAACTCAACAGCTTTACCAAAAACATGCATTTTGAAAGGTTTTGCGCCTGTTACGTACAAAAACGATAAAATACATGCAAATAACCCTAAAAGGGGAAAAGAAAACATTAAAAGAAACGTATATTTTGAGTGGTATTGAGCTTGATAGGTACCACAACACTAAAACGTATGAATAATACTCTATATGGAGAAACGGAACAAGATTAACCAACCCTTGTGTTTTAAGGCTTTTTTTCACGTTATTAGGTACCGCAACGCGAAAATGCATGCAAAGTATACTATATGGGGAAAGGAAACATTTCCAGAAACATGTCCTCTCACTGTTTATGAGCATGTTAGGTAGCAAGAAGCTAAAAACCAAGGAAAGCACCCTATAAGAGAACACAAAAGATTACAAAAACTTTTAATTTCAGTGCTTATGAGCTACTTACATACAAAAACACTTAAACGCATCCAAAACGCTTTGAAAAAACTGAATAACATTAGCAAAAATGCGTGTATTTTCAATGTTTTGAGCTTGTTACGCAAAAAAAAAAAAATTAACCAACGACATTATGAGAAATTTATATAAAGAGTGTTTTTGAGCTTCTCAGGTACCAAAACGCGAAAATGCATAAATAATTCTCTTTTTAGAGAAACAACAATATTAGATACCAAAACGCTAAAAAGTAACGAAAGTCCCCTATTTGGAAAAGCAAAACCTTACCTAAAGTGTCTTTTGAGAGTTTTTACAGCTTCTTATGTACCAAAACGCTAAAATGCATGCAAAGCCCATTTTATGGAGAAACAGAATAACATTACCAGAAACGTGCATTTTGAGTTTTTTTTTATCTTACGTATAAAAAAAAAGCAAAAATCCATGCAAAACATCATAAATGGCGATACGAAAAGAAATAAAAAGACACTTAATTTATCAGTGTTTTTGAGATTCTTAGGTAGCAAAATGCACAAACGCATGTATAACATTATATATAAAGAAACAGAAGAACATTACCGAAAACGTATATTTTGAGTGTTTTTTCACATTGTTACGTAAAAAAACGCCAAAATGCATGGAAATCACCCAATATAGATAAAATAAAGGACATTACGAGAAAGATGCCATTAGTGTTTTTGAGCGTCTTAGGTACCAAACGCGAAAACTATTTAGTACCACTGTATATGGAGAAACAGAACATTACCAAAAACGTTTATTTTGTGTCTTTCACAATTTTATGTACCAAAACGTCAAAATGACTCCAGACCACTATCTATGGGGAGATGAAACGAAATTTCCAGAAACATGTCTTTTGTCTGTCGATAGTTGTTGTTAGATACCAAAGTTATAAAAAGCATGGAAAGCTACCTATATGAAAGAAAAAGTCAACCAAAAATTTATCTTTTGGGTATGTTCAGCTACTTACGTACCATAACGCTGAGATGTTTGCAAAACACCCTTTATTACCATAAACAATTTTTTTTCTTTTTACATATAAAAAGAAACATAAATGAATGCAAAATACTTTGCATGAGGAAACGAAAAGACATTAGAAGAAACTTTTATAATAAGTGTTTTTTTTTTATTTCTTAGGTACCAAGATCTGTTTGACGCATTGAAGAACAGTCTATATGGATAAAAGGAGAAGATTACAAAAAATGTGCTTTTTGAGTGTTTTTCACATTGTTAGGTACGAAAACTCTCTATAAAGAGTGTTATTTGTGGGTTTTAGCTTTCTTATACTTAACGAACTTAAAAAAAACTCATAATACACGTTTCTCGTAACGTCCTTTCATTTTCCAAACACAGGGTTCTTTCCATGTATTTTAGCTTTTTCTATAGGTAACATGATGAAAAACACTCAAAATACATATTTTTGGTAATGTTATTCTGTTTCTCCATAAAGGGTGTTTTACATGCGTTTTAGCGTTTTGGTATGTAAGGAGTTAAAAAACACCTAAAGGCAAGTTCTTCGTAAAAGTTGGTTTTATTCCCAAGTAATGTGATTGTTCTGCTTTTAAGTGCTTTGTTGCATATCACGCTCAAAAACACTCAAAAGACATTTTTCTGGTAATGTCATTTTTTTTCCCACATAAAGCTGGTTTTGCATGTAATTTGGCAATTTCATAACTATGAATGTGAAAAACACTCAAAATACACAATTTGGTAGGGTAGTTCTGTTTTTAAATTAAAAGTGTTATTCATGCATTTCATCATTTTTGTATGTAAGGAACTTCTCTATATACACGAGTTTTTGCGTTTATTGCCTTGTGGTTCTTGTGAATCTATAAAAGACTAATTATACACATTTCTCGTAATGATCTTTTGTTTCCTAATATAGAGTGTTTTCCATCCATTTTTGCATTTTTTGTAGGTAACAAGCTTAAAACACTCAAAATATATCTTTTTTGGTAATGATATTCTGTTTCTTCACATTGGTTGGTTTGCATCCATTTTAGCTTTTTTCTTCGTAAATCTCTGAAAAGACTCGTTTTCAGTAATATTGTTGAAATTAATTTTGGTACAGGTTTCTGGTAAAGTCGTGTAATTTTCCCATATAGGTGGCTTTGCATACACTTTAGTGTTTGGTACATAACTCCGGAAAAAGCTAAAATTATTTTTATTATATTTTTTTTTCTTTACCTAATTTCACTGAATTTTGCCAGAATTTTGGCATCTCGGTAGGTACCGAGATGCCAAAATTCTGGCAATAACAAAAAAAAATTGTATTCATTTATTTTATTTATTTATTTATTTATTTTTCTCTATAAGGAGTGTTCTTTGTGTGTTTTAGCTTTTTGGTACTTAAGGAACCTAAAAAATCTCATAATACACAATTTTCGAAATATCTTTTCGTTTCACAAACATAGGGTTCTTTGCATGTATTTAAGCGTTTTTATAGGTAACATGATCAAAAACACTTAAAATTCATGCTTTTGGTAATGTTATTTTGCTTCCCCATAAAGGGTGTTTTCCATGCGTTGAAGCGTTTTGTTATATAAGGAGTTAAAAACACTTAAAGGCATGATTTTGGTAAAAGTTGGTTTTATTGCCACGTAATGTGATTGTTCTGCTTTTTAGTGCTTTGTTGCATATCACGCTCTAAAACACTCACAAGACACTTTTCTGGTAATGTCATTTTTTCCCACATAAAACTAATTTCACTTGTAATTTCGGATTTTCGTAACTAAGAATGTGAAAAACACTCAAAATACTCACATTTGGTAAGATAGTTTTGTTTTCTCATGAGTTTCAGCATTTTGGAATGTAAGAAACTTCTTTATATACACGAGTTTTTGCGTTTTTTGCCTTGTGGTTCTTGTGAAAATATAAAACACTCATTATACACGTTTCTCGTAATGTCCTTTTGCTTCCCAATATAGAGTGCTTTCCATCCATTTTCGCTTTTTTGTAGTTAACAATTTCAAAAACACTCAAAATATCCCTTTTTGGTAATGTTTCTATTATTTTTCTTAATTTTGCTTGGTTTGCATCCGTTTTAGCATTATTGTACGTAAAACAAAGAAAAGACACGTTTTCAGTAATTGTGTGTTGGATTCCCATATAGATTGACTTCCTTGGGTTTTATCGCGTTGGTTCCTAACATGCTGAAAAACACTCATAAGACAGTTTTCTGGGAAATTATTTTTAATTTCCCCATATAGGTGGCTTTGCATACACTTTAGGGGTTTGGTAAATAACAGTCCGAAAAAAAAGCAAAATTTAACTTTTTTGATAAAGTTCTTATTTCATTATAATTTCCTGATGTTTGACCGAATTTTGGCACCTCGTTATCTGTGAATATGAATAAGAATGAAAAAAAGATCGTATTTTTTTATTTTTATTTATATTTTCTCAATAAAGAGTGTAATTTGTGGCTTTTAGCTTTTTCGTACTTAATGAACTTAAAAACACACATAATACACGTTTCTCGTAATTTCCTTTCGTTTCCCAAAAATAGGGGTCTTTGCATGTATTTAAGCGTTTTTATTGGTAACATGATCAAAAACACTCAAAATACATGTTTTTGGTAATGTTATTTTGTTTCACCATAAAGTGTATTTTGCATGCGTTTTAGTGTTTTGGTATATAAGGAGCTCAAAAACACTTAAAGGCAAGTTCTTATTAAAAATTGGTTTTATTCCAATGTAATGTCATTCCCCTGCTTTTCAGTGCTTTATTGCCTAACACGCTCAAAAACACTCAGAAGATATTTTTCTGGTAATGTTATTTTTTTTCCCACATAAAGCTGGTTTCGCATGGAATTTGGGGTTTTGGTAACTAAGAATGTGAAAAGCACTCAAAATACACACATTTATTAAGATTTTTCTGTTTCTCAATTAAGAGTGTTGCTCATGAGTTTCAACATTTTGGTATCTACGAAACTTCTTCATATACACTAGTTTTTTTGCATTTTTTGCCTTGTGGTTCTTTTGAACTATAAAACACTCATTATACACTTTTATTGCAATGTCCTTTTTTTTCCCATTATAGAGTGCTTTGCATCAATTTTCGTGTTTTTTATAGGTAACAAGCTCAAAAACACTCAAAATATACCTTTTTGATGATGTTTTTCTATTTCTTTATATTGGTTTGTTTGCATCCGTTTTAGCTTTTTTCTACGTAAAACACTGAGAAGACACGTTTTCAATAATTTTGTTTTGAATTCCCATATAGAGTGAGTTCCTTGTTATTTATTGTTTTGGTGCCTAACATGCTGAACAACACTCAAAAGAAAGATTTCTGATAAGGTCGTTTAATTTCCTCATATAGGAGGCTTTGCATGCATTTTAGGGTTTGGTACATAACAGTCCGAAAAAAAAGCTAAAATTAACTTTTTTGATAATATTCTTTTATCATATAATTGCCCTGATTTTTTATCAGAATTTTGGCATATCGTTACCTATGAAGATAAAAAAAAAAATAATAATTTTTTATATATTTATTTATTTTTTTCTCAATGAAGAGAGTTATTTGTGGGATTTACCTTTTTGGTACTTAAGGAACTTAAAAACACTCATAATACACGTTTTTCATAATGTCCTTTCGTTTCCCAAACAAAAGGTTCTTTGCATGTATTTAAGCATTTTTATAGGTAACATGTTCAAAAACACTCAAAACACAAGGTTTTGGTAATGTTATTCTGTTTCTAAATAAAGTGTGTCTTGCATGCGTTTTAGCAGTTTTGTATATAAGGAGCTCAAAAACACTTATGGCAAGTTCTTGGTAAAAAATGATTTTATTCCAATGTAATGTGAATGCCCTGCTTTTGAGTGGTTTATTACCTATAACGCTGAAAAACACTCAAAAGACACTTTTCTGGTAAATTCATTTTTTTTTCCCACAAAGCTATTTTCGCATGTAATTTCGGGTTTTTGGTAAATGATAATGTGAAAAGCACTCAAAATCCACGCATTTAGTAAGGTTGTTTTGTTTCTCAATTAAGAGTGTTATTCATGAGTTTCAGCATTTTGGTATCTAGAAAATCTCTCCATATACACGAGTTTTTGCGTTGTTTGCTTTGTGGTTCTTTTGAACTATAAAACAGTCATTATACACTTTTCTTGCAATGTCCTTTTCTTTCCCAATATAGAGTGCTTTGCATCAATTTTCGCGTTTTTGTAGGTAAAAAGCTCAAAAACACTGAAAATATACCTTTTTGGTAACGTTTTTCTATTTCTTGATATTGGTTGGTTTACATCCGTTTTAACGTTTTTCTACGTAAAACACTGAGAAGACACGTTTTCAGTAACTTTGTTTTGGATTTCCATTTAGAGTGAGTTCATATCATTTATCGTTTCGGTGTCTAACATGCTAAAAAACACACAAAACACAGATTTCTGGTAAGGTCGTTTAATTTCCTCATATTGGAGGCTTTGCATGCACTTTAGGGTTTGGTACATAAGTCCGAACGAAAAAAGTTGAAATTAACTTTTTTGATAATATTCTTTTATCACATAATTACCCTGAATTTTCCCAGAATTTTGGCATCTTGGTACCTATGAAAATGAATAACAAAAAAAAAAATCCTATTTATTTTATTTTATTTTATTTTTTATTTTCTAAATAAAGAGTGTTATTTCTGGGTTTTAGCTTTTTCGTACTTAAGGAACTCATAAAAACACTCATAATACACGTTTCTCGTAATTTCCTTTAGTTTCCCAAACATAATGTTCTTTGCATGTACTTAAGCGTTTTATAGATAACATGATCAAAAACACTCTAAATACATGTTAATGGTAATGTTATTCTGTTTCTCCATAAAGTTTGTTTTGCATGCATTTTAGCAGTTTGGTATATAAGGGGTTAAAAAACACTTAAAGGCAAATTCTTCGTAAAAGTTGGTTTTATTCCCATGTAATGTGATTGTTCTGCTTTTTAGTGATTTGATGCATATCACGCTCAAAAACACTCAAATGACGCTTTTCAGGTAATGTCATTTTTTTTTCCCACATGAAGCTAATTTCGCATGTAATTTGGCATTTTCGTAACTAAGAATGTGAAAAACACTCAAAATACACAATTTGTAAGTAGTTCTGTTTATCGATTAAAGTGTTATTCATGCATTTCCTCATTTTGGTATGTAAAAATTTCTCTATATACACGAGCTTTTGGTTTTATTGCCTTGTGGTTCTTTTAAAACTATAAAACACTCATTATACACGTTTCTCGTAATGTCCTTTAGTTTCCTAATATAGAGTGCTTTACATCCATTTTTGCATTTTTTGTAGGTAACAAGATCAAAAACACTGAAAATATATCTTTATGGTAATGTTATTCTATTTCTTCATATAGGATGGTTTGCATCCGCTTTAGCGTTTTTCTACGTAAAACACTGAAGAGACACGTTTTCAGTAATTTTGTTTTGGATTCTGATATTGACTGATTTTTATATTGTTTATCGTATTGGTGCCTAACATGCTGAAAAAAACTGAAAAGTCAGGTTTCTGGTAAAGTCGTTTAACTCTCCTAAATAGGTGGCTTTGCACGCACTTTAGGATTTGGTACATAACAATCCGAAAAAAACAGCTATAATGTTCTTTTTCCACATTGAAATCGTGAATTTTGGCAGAATATTGGCAATTCGGTACCTATGAATATGAAAAAAAAAATTCCCATTTTTTATTTTTTTTATTTATTAATTTTTTTTTCTAAAAAGTGTTATTTGTGAGTTTTAGCTTTTTGGTACTAAAGGAACTTAAAAAACACTCATAATACACGTTTCTCGTAATGTCCTTTCGTTTTCTAAATATAAGGTTTTTTGCATGTATTTAAGCGTTTCTATAAATAACATGATCAAAAACACTCAAAATACATATATTTGGTAATGTTATTCTGTTTCTCCATAAAATGTATTTTGCATGCTTTTTAGCGTTTTGGTATGTAAAGAGCTCAAAAGCATTTAAAGGCAAGTTCGTGGTAAAATTTGGTTTTATTCCCATGTAATGTGATTGCCCTGGCTTTTAGTGCTTTATTGCGTAACAAGCTCAAAAAACAATGAAAAGACATGCAAAGCCTCCCATATGAGGAAATTAAAGACCTTACCAGAAATCTGTCTTTTGAGTGTTTTTCAGCTTATTAGGCACAAAAATGATAAATCATAAGGAACTCACTCTATGTGGGAATCGAAAAGAAAATTACTGAAAATGTGTCTTCTCAGTGTTTTACGTAGAAAAACGCTAAAACTGATGCAAACCAACCAATATCATGAAGCAGAAAAACTTTACCAAAAATGTATATTTTGAGTGTTTTTGAGCTTGTTACCTACAAAAAAAAAACGCAAAAAAATGATACAAAGCACTCTATATTGGGAAACAAAGGGACATTGCGAGAAAAGTGTATAATGAATGTTTTATAGTTCAAAAAAACACAAGTCAAAAAACGCAAAAACTCTTGTATATGGAAAAGTTTCCTAGATAGCAAAATGCTGAAACTCATGAATAACACTCTTAATTGAGAAACAGAACAACCTTACTAAATGCGTGTCAAAAACACTAAAAGACAAGTTCTTCGTAAAAGTTGGTTTTATTCCCGTATAATGTGATTGCCCAGCTTTTTAATGTTTCATTGCCTAACACGCTCAAAAACACTCAAAGACACTTTTCTAGTAATGTCATTTTCTTCCCTCATAAAGGTAGTTTCGCATGTTTTGGTAACTAAGAATGTAAAAAAAAAAAACACTCAAAATACACGCATTTAGTAAGGTTGCTCTGTTTCTTGTTTAAGAAAGTTATTCATGAGTTTCAGCATTTTGGTATATTGGAAACTTCTCCACACATACGAGTTTTTGCGTTTTTTGCCTTGTGATTCTAGTGAAACTATAAAACACTCATTATACACGTTTCTCGTTATGTTCTTTTTTTTCCCTAATATACAGTGCTTTGCATCCATTTTTGCGTTTTTTTTATGTAACAAGCTCAAAAACACACAAACTATACTTTTCTGGTAATATTATTCTATTTTTTCATATTGGTTGGTTTGCATCAGTTTTAGCGTTTTTCTACGTAAATCTTTTAAAAGTTTAAGTAATTATCTCTTGGATTTCCATATAGAGTGACTTTCATATAATCTATCGTTTTGGTTCCTAACATGCGAAAAAACACTCAAAAGACAGGTTTCTTGTAAAGTCGTTAAATTTTCCAAAAAAGGTGGCTTTGCATACACTTTATGGTTTCGTACATAACTCCGAAAAAAGGTAAAATTAACTTTTTCGATAATGTTCTTTTTTTCCACATAATTTCCCTGACTTTTGGCAGAATTTTGGCATCTTGGTACCTATGAACATCAATAACAAAAAAATAAAAATGCTATTTTTTTATATTTTTTTTTCTCTATAAAGTGTTATTTGTAGGTTTTAACATTTTGGTACTTAAGGAACTTAAAAACATTCATAGTACACATTTCTCGTAATGTCCTTTCGTTTCCCAAATATAGGGATCTTTGCATGTATTTAAGTGTTTTTATAGGTAACATGATAAAAAACACTCAAAAACACTTGTTTTTGGTAATGTTATTCTGCTTCTCCATAAAGGAGTGTTTTGCATGCGTTTTAGCGATTTGTTATGTAAGGAGCTGAAAAACACTTCAAGGCAAGTTCTTGGTAAAAGTTCGTTTTATTCCAATGTAATATGATTGCCCAGCTTTTTAGTGCTTTATTGCCTAACTCGCTCAAAAACACTCAAAAGACACTTTTGGTAATGTCATTTTTTTTCCCACATAAAGTTAGTTTCGCATGGTGTTTGGGGTTTTGCTAAGAATGTGAAAAAAAACACTCAAAATACACGCATTTGGTAATGATTTGTTTCTCAATTAAGATTGTTATTCATGAGTTTCAGCATTTTGGTATCTGAGAAACTTCTTTATATACACAAGTTTTTGCGTTTTTTACCTTGTGGTTCTTGTTAACCACAAGTTCTTTTGCCGGAAAAAAAATAAGACACTCATTATACACGTTTCTCGTAATGTCCTTTTCTTTCCCAATAGGGAGTGCTTTGCATCCATTTTCCCGTTTTTTGTAGGTAACAAGCTCAAAAACACTCAAAATATACCTTTTTGGTAATGTTATTCTATTTCTTCATATTGAGAATATTATCAAGAAAGGTAATTTTAGCTTTTTTTCGGAATGTTATGTACCAAACTCTAAAGTGAATGCAACGCCACCTACATGAGGAAATTAAACGACTTTACGAGAAACCTTACTTTTGATTGTTTTTCAGTATGTTAGGCACCAAAACGATAATAACATGGAAGTCACTCAATATGGGAATCCAAAACAAAATTACTGAAAACGTGTCTTTTCAGTTTTTTACGTAGAAAAACGCAAAATAAAAAAAGGATGCAAACCAACCAATATGAAGAAATAGAATAACATTACCAAAAATGTATATTTTGAATGTTTTTGAGCTTGTTACCTAAAAAAATGCAAAAATGGATGCAAAGTATTGCAAAACAAAAGGACATTCTGAGAAACGTGTACAATGAGTGTTTTATAGTTCCACAAGAACCAAAAGGCAAAAAACGCAAAAACTCGTGTACCTAGAGAAGTTTCTTAGATACCAAAATAATGAAACTCATGAATAACACTTTCAATTAAGAAACAGAATTACCTTACAAAATGTGTGTACTTTGAGTGTTTTTCACATTCTTAGTTACGAAAATCCCAAATTACATGCGAAACTAGCTTTATGTGGGCAATAAATGTCATTACCATAAAAGTGTCTTTTGAGTGTTTTTGAGCGTTATATGCAACAAAGCATTAAAAAACAGAACAATCACATTACATTGGAATAAACCAAATTTTACGAAGAATAGAAAAAAAAAAGTTTCCCAAATGAGTGTATTTTGGGTGTTTTTCACATTCTTAGTTACCAAAACCCCAAATTACATGCGAAATATTGTGGGATAAAAATATGGGAAAAAAATGGCATTAACATTAAAAAGTTTTTTTTTTTTGTGTTTTTGAGCGTGTTGGGAAATAAAGCACTAAAAAGCAGGGCAATCACATTACATAGGGATAAAACCAATTTTATCAAGAACTTTCCCTTAAGAATTTTTGAGCTCCTTACATACAAAAACGCTAAAACGAATGCAAAACACCATTTATGGAGAAAGCTAATAACATTACCAATAACACGTATTTTGAGTGTTTTTGATCATGTTACTTATAAAAACACTTAAATGCATGTTTGGGAAACGAAAAAAAAAACATTACGAGAAACGTGTATTACGAGTGTTTTTAAGTTTCTTAAGTACCAAAAAGCTAAAAGCCACAAATAACACTATAGAGGAAAAAAAAAAATTTTAAATAAAAAAATAACAATTTTTTTTTTGTTATTCATATTCATAGGTACTGAGAAGCGGAAAGTCTGGCAAAATTCAGGAAAATTATGTGGAAAAAAGATCATTATAAAAAAAATTCATTTTAGCTTGTTTTTCGGTCTGTTATGTACCAAACCCTAAAGTGCATCCAAAGCCATCTATATGGGGAAATTACACGACTTTACCAGAAACCTCTCTTTTGAGTGTTTTCTTTTTTAGCATGTTAGGAATCAAAAGGATAAATAATATGGAAGTCACTCAATATGGAAATGCAAAACAAAATTACTGAAAACGTGTCTTTTCCGTCTTGTACGTAGAAAAACGCTAAAACGGATGGAAACCAACCAATATGAAGAAATAGAATTACATTACCAAAAAGGTATATTTTTGAGTGTTTTTGAGCCTGTTAACCACAAAAAACGCTAAAATGGATGCAAAGCACTCTATATTGGGAAACAAAAGGACATTACGATCAACGTGTATAGTGAGTGTTTTATGGTTTCACAAGAACCACAAGGCAAAAAACGCAAAAACTCGTATATTTGGATAAGTTTCTTAGATATCAAAATGCTGAAACTCATGAATAACACTCTTAATTGAGAAACAGAACAACCTTACTAAATGCTTGTATTTTGAGTGCTTTTCACATTCTTAGTTACCAAAACCCCAAATTGCATGCGTAACCACCTTTATGTGAGAAAAAAATGACATTTCCAGAAAAGTGTCTTTTAAGTGTTTTTGAGCGTGATAGGCAGTAAAGCACTAAAAAGAAGGGCAATCACATTACATGGGAATAAAACCAATGTTTACCAAGAACTTGCCTTTAAATGTTTTTGAGCTCCTTATATACAAAAACGATAAAACGCATGCAAAACACACTTTATGGAGAAACAGAATAACATTACCAAAAACATGTATTTTCAGTGTTTTTCATCATGTTACCAATAAAACGCTTAAATACATGCTAAGAACCCTATTTGTGGGAAACAAAAGGACTTTACGGGAAACGTGTATTATGAGTGTTTTTAAATTCATTAAATACCAAAAACCTAAAAGCCACAAATAACTCTCTATTGAGAAAAAAAAAATAAATAAATACGATATTTTTTTTCTTTCTTATTCATCTTCACAGGTACCGAGATGCCAAAATTCGGGCAAAATTCATGAAATTTTGTGATATAAGAACATTATCAAAAAAGTTAATTTTAGCTTTTTTTTCGACTGTTATGTAGCAAAGTGCATGCAAAACCACCTCTATAGTTAAATCAAACGTCTTTGCCAGAAAACTGTCTTGAGTGTTTTTCAGCATGTTAGTCACCAAAACGATAAATAACATGGATGTCACTTTATATGGGAATCTAAAACAAAATTACTGAAAACGTGTCTTTTCGGTGTTTTACGTAGAAACGCTAAAACGGATGCAAACCAACTAATATGAAAAAAAAAAAATAGAATAACATTACCAAAAATGTATATTTTGAGTGTTTTTGAGCTTGTTAAATACAAAAAAGGTGAAAATGGATGCAAACCACTCCCTATTGGGAATAATTAAAAGGACATTACGAGAAACGTGTATTATGAGTCTTATTATTTTCGAGCAAAAGAACTTGTGGGTTACAAGAACCACATGGCAAAAAACGCAAAAACTCGTGTATATAAAGAAGTTTCTTAGATACCAAAATGCTGAAACTCATGAATAACAATCTTAATTAAGAACCAGAACAACCTTACCAAAAGCGTGTATTTTCAGTGTTTTTCACATTCTTAGCAAAATCCCAAATAGCATGCAAAACTAGCTTTATGTGGGAAAAAAAATGACATTATCAGAAGTGTCTTTTGAGTGTTTTTGAGCGTGTTAGGCAATAAAGCACTAAAAAGCAGGGCAATCACATTACATGGGAATAAAACCAACTTTGACCAAGAACTTGCCATTATATGTTTTTGAGCTCCTTACATACCAAAACGCTAAAACGTATGCAAAACACTCTTTTATGGAGAAGCAGAAAAAAATTACAAAAAACATGTGTTTTAAGTGTTTTTGATCATGTTACCTATAAAAACGCTTAAATACATGCAAAGAACCCTATCTTTGGGAAACGAAAGGACATTAAGAGAAACGTGTATTATGACTGTTTTTAAGTTCCTTAAGTACCAAAACGTTAAAACCCACAAATAACACTCTTTAAAGAGAAAAAAAATTAAAATATTGCATTTTTTTTTGTATTGATTTTTATAAGTACCGAGATGCCAAAATTCTCCCAAAATTCAGGGAATTTATGTGGAGAAAAGAACATTATCAGAAAAGTTAATTATAGCTATTTTTTAGGATTGTTATTTACCAAACTCTAAAGTGCTTGCAAAAGCCACCTATATGAGGAAATTAAACGACTTTACCAGAAACCTGTCTTTTCAGGGTGTTTTTCAGCATGTTAGGCACCAAACCGATAAATAATATAGAAGTCAGTCAATATGTGAATCCAAAACAAAATTACTGAAAACGTGTCTTCAGTGTTTTACGTAGAAAAAACGCTAAAACGGATGGAAAGCAACGAACATGAAGAAATAGAATAACATTACCAAAAAGTGTTTTTGAGCTTTTTGCCTATAAAAAACGCGAAAATGAATGTAAAAGCACTCTATATTGGGAAGCAAAAGGATATTTAGAGAAACGTGTATAATGATTATTTTAAAGTTTCACAAGAACCACAAAACGAAAAAACGCAAAAACTCGTGTATAAAGAGAAGTTTCTTACATACCAAAATGCTAAAACCAAAATGCTGAAACTCATGAATAACATTCCTTATTGAGAAACAGAACAACCTTACTAAATGGGTGTATTTTAAGAGCTTTTCACATTCTTAGTTACCAAAACCACAAATTGCATGCGAAATCAGCTTTGTGTGAGAAAAAAATGACATTACAAGAAAAATGTCTTTTGAGTGTTTTTGAGCCTGATAGGCAATAAAGCACTAAAAAGCAGGGCAATCACATTACATTTGAATAAGACCAATTTTTATCAAGAACTTGCCTTTAAATGTTTTTGAGCTCCTTATATACTAAACCGTTAAAACGCATGCAAAACAAACTTTATGGAGAAACAGAATAAAATTACCAAAAACATGTATTTTGAGTGTTTTTGATCATGTTATCTATAAAAATGCTTAAATACATGAAAAGAACCTTATCTTTGGGAAACAAAAGGACATTACGAGAAACGTATATTATGAGTGTTTTTAAGTTTGTTAAGTACCAAAAACCTAAAACCCACTCTTTATTTAAAAAATAAATAAATAAATAAAAAAATAAAAAAATAGGAATTTTTTTTTGTTATTCATCTACATAGGTACCGAAATGCCAAAATTCTGGGAAAATTCAAGACAATTATATGATGAGATAATATTAACAAAAAATTTGATTTTAGCTTTTTTTTCGGACTGTTATGTACCAAACCCTAAACTGCATGCAAAACCTTTTATATAAGGAAATTAAACGACCTTACCAGAAATCTGTCTTTTGAGTGTTTTTTTAGCATGTTAGACACCAAAATGATAAATAATAAGGAACTCACTTTATATGGGAATCCAAAACAAAATTACTGAAAACGTGTCTTCCCAGTGTTTTACGTAGAAAAAAACGCTAAAATAGATGTAAACCAACCAATATCAAGAAATAGAAAAAACATTACCAAAAAGGTATATTTTGAGTGTTTTTGAGCTTGTTACCTAGAAAAAAAACGCTAAAATTGATACAAAGAACTCTATATTGGAAAACAAAGGGACATTGCAAGAAAATTGTATAATGAGTGTATTATAGTTCAACAGAACAACAAGGCAAAAAACGCAAAAACTCGTTTATATGGAGAAGTTTCCTAGATACCAAAATGATGAAACTCATGAATAACACTCTTAATTAAGAAACAGAACAACCTTACCAAATTCGTATATTTTGAGTGTTTTTCATATTCTTAGTTACCAAAAACCAAAATTTCATGCGAAACCAGAATTATGACATTTCTAGAAAAATGTCTTTTGAGTATTTTTGAGCGTGATAGGCAATAAAGCGCTAAAAAGCAGGCAATCACTTTTCATTGGAATAAAACCAATTTTTACCAAAAACTTGCCTTTAAATGTTTTTGAGCTCCTTATATACCAAAACGCTAAAACGCATGCAAAACAAACTTTATGGGGAAACAGAATAACATTACCAATAACATGTAATTTGGGTGTTTTTTTATCATGTTATCTATAAAAACGCTTAAATACATGCAAAGATCATTATGTTTGGGAAACAAAAGGACATTACGAGAAACGTGTATTATGAGTATTTTTTTTTAAGTTCCTTAAGTACGAAAAAGCTAAAACACACAAATAACACTTTATTTAGAAAAAAAAATAAGAAATTTTTTTTTTTTCATCTTCATATGTACCGAGATGCCAAAATTCTGGTAAAATTTAGGAAAATTATATGAACAAAAGAATTTTATCAAAAAAGTTAATTTTAGCTTTTTTTTCGGACTGTTATGTACCAAACCCTAAAGTGCATGCAAAGCCTCCTATATGAGGAAATTAAATGACCTTACCAGAAATCTGTCTTTTGAGTGTTTATCAACATGTTACTCAGCATGAACTCACTTTATATGGCAATCGAAAACAAAATTACTGAAAATGTATCTTCACAGTGTTTTACGTAGAAAAACGCAAAAACTCGTGTATATAAAGAAGTTTCTTAGATACCAAAATGCTGAAACTCATGAATAACAATCTTAATTGAGAAACAGAAACACCTTAGAAAATGCCTGTATTTTGAGTGTTTTTCATATTCCTAGTTAGCAATACCCAAAATAGCATGCGAAACTAGCTTTATGAGGAAAAAAAAAAGACATTACCAGAAGTGTCTTTTAATTGTTTTTTAGCGTCTTAGGCAATGAAGTACTAAAAAGCAAGGCAATCACATTACATGTGAATAAAACCAACTTTTACCAAGAACTTGCCAATATGTGTTTTTGAGCTCCTTACATACCAAACCGCTAAAACGCATGGAAAACATATTTTATGGAGAAACAGAATAACATTACCAAAAACATGCATTTTAAGTGTTTTTGATAATGTTATCAAAAAAACGCTTAAATACATGCAAAGAACCTTATCTTAGGGAAACGTAAGGACATTACGAGAAACGTGTATTATGAGTGTTTTTAAGTTCCTTAACTACCAAAAAGCTAAAACCCACAAATAACACTCGCTATTTAGATAAAAATAAAAATAAATAAATAAATAAATGAAAGGATTTTCTTTTCTTTTTTTTTTTGTTATTCTCCTTCATAGGTACCGAGATGCCAGAATTCTGGGAAAAAAATTAGGGCAATTATATGATAAGAGAATATTATCAAAAAAAAGTTGATATTAGCTTTTTTTCGGACTGTTATGTACCAAACACTAAAGTGCATGCAAAGCCTCCCATATAAGGAAGTTAAACGACCTTACCAGAAATCTGTGTTTTGAGTGTTTTTCAGCATGTTAGGCACCAAAACGATAAATAATATGGAAGTCACTTAAAATGGGAATCCATCACAAAATTACGGAAAAAGTGTCTTTTCACTCTATATGGCAAATCAAAACAAAATTACTGAAAACGTGTCTTCTCAGTGTTTTACGTAGAAAAACCCTAAAACGGATGCAAACCAACCAATATCAAGAAGTAGAAAAACATTACCAAAAAGGTATATTTTGAGTGTTCTTGAGCTTGTTACCTACAAAAAGAAACGCGAAAATTGATACAAAGCACTCTATATTGGAAAACAATAGTTCAAAAGAACCACAAGGAAAATAACGCAGAAACTCGTGTATATGGAGAAGTTTCCTAGATACCAAAATGCTGAAACTCATGAATAACACTCTTAATTGAGAAACAGAACAACTTTACTAAATGCGTGTATTTTCAGTGCTTTTCACATTTTTAGTTACCAAAATCCCGAATTGCATGCGAAACCAACTTTATGTGGAAAAAAAATGACATTACCAGAAAAGTGTCTTTTGAGTGTTTTTGAGCGTGATAGGCAATAAAGCACTAAAAAGCAGGGCAATCACTTTACATGACAATAAAATCTAATTTTACCAAGAACTTGCCTTTAAGTATTTTGAGCTCCTTATATACCAAAACGCTAAAACGCATGCAAAACACACTTTATGGAGAAAGAGAATAGCATTACCAAAAACATATATTTTGAGTTTTTATGATCATGTTACCAATAAAAACACTTAAATACATGCAAAGAACCCTATCTTTGGAAAATGAAAGAACATTGCGAGAAATGTGTATTATGAGTGTTTTTAAGATCATTATTTAGCAAAAAGCTAAAAGCCACAAATAACACTCTTTATTGAAAAAAAAATAAATGAATGAATAAAAAAATACGATATTTTTTTCTTTCTTTTTCATTTTCACAGGTACCGAGATGCCAAAATTTGGGCAAAATTCAGGAAATTATGAGTCAATTATAAAAAAATTAATTTTAGCTTTTTTTTCATACTGTTATGTACCAAACTGTTATGCATGCAAAGCCACCTATATGGGGAAATTAAATGTCTTTGCCAGAAATCTGTCTTATGAGTGTTTTTCAACTTGTTAGGCACCATAACGGTAAATAACATGCAAGTCACTCAATATGGGAATCTAAAACAAAATTAATGAAAACGTGTCTTTTCGCTGTTTTACGTAGAAAAACGCTAAAACGGATGCAAACCAACCAATAAGAAAAAATAAATAACATTACCAAAAAGGTACATTTTGAGTGTTTTTGAGCTTGTTACAAAAAACGCGGAAATGGATGCAAAGCACTCCCTATTGGGAAACAAAACGACATTACGAGAAACGTGTGTAATGAGTGTCTTATTATTTTAGAGCAAAAGAACTTGTGATTCACAAGAACCACAAGGCAAAAAACGCAAAAACTCGTGTATACAAAGAATTTTCTTAGTTATCAAAATGCTGAAACTCATGAATAACAATATTAATTGAGAAACAGAACAACCTTACCAAATGCGTGTATTTTGAGTGTTTTTCACATTCGTAGTTAGCAAAACCCCAAATAGCACGCGAAACTATATTGGATAAAAAAATGACATTACCAGAAGTGTCTTTTGAGTGTTTTGAGCGTGTTAGACAAAAAAATCACACACAAAAAAAAAAAAAAAAAAAAAACAGGGCAATCACATTACATGAGAATAAAACCAACTTTTACCAAGAACTTGCCTTGAAGTGTTTTTGACCTCCTTGCCAACCAAAACGCTAAAACGCATGCAAAAAACTCCTTTATGGAGAAGCAGAATAACATTACTAAAATCATATGTTTCAAGTGTTTTTGATCATGTTACCTATAAAAACGCTTAAATACATGCAAAGAACCCTATGTTTGGGAAACGAAAGGACATGACGAAAAACGTGTATTAGGACCGTTTTTAAGTTCCTTAAGTACCAAAATATTAAAACCCCACAAATAACACTCTTTATAGAGACATAAATAAATAAATAAATAAAAATAGTTTTTTTTCATATTGATTTTCATAGGTACCAAGAGGCCAAAATTCTGCCAAAATTCAGGGAATTTATGTCGAAAAAAAACATTATCAAAAAAGTTAATTATAGGTCTTTTTTCGGATTTTTATGTAACAAACTCTAAAGTGCATGCCACCTATATAAGGAAGTTAAACGACTTTACCAGAAACCTGTCTTTTCAGTGTTTTTCAGCATGTTAGGCACCAAAACGATAAATAATATGGAAGTCAGTCAATATGTGAATCCAAAACAAAATTACTGAAAACGTGTCTTTTCAGTGTTTTACGTAGAAAAACGCTAAAACGGATGGAAACCAACAAATATGAAGAAATAGAAGAACATTACAAGAAAGTGTTTTTGAGCTTTTTACCTACAAAAAACGCGCAAATGGATGGAAAGCACTCTATATTGGGAAGCTAAAGGACATTACGAGAAACGTGTATAATGAGTGTTTTATAGTTTCACAAGAACCACAAGGCAAAAATCGCAAAAACTCATGTATATAGAGAAGTTTCTTACATACCAAAACGCTAAAACTCATGAATAACACTTTTAATTGAAAAACCTTACCTTACCAAATGTGTGTATTTTGAGTGTTCTTCACATTCTTAGTTACGAAAATCCCAAATTACATGCAATACTAGCTTTATGTGGGAAAAAAAATGACATTACCAGAAAAGTGTCTTTTGAGTGTTTTTGAGCGTTATATGCAACAAAACACTAAAAAGCAGAACAATCACATTACATGGGAATAAAACCAACTTTTACGAAGAACTTGCCTTTAAGTGTTTATTAACTCTTTACATACCAAAACGCTAAACGCATGCAAAACAACCTTTATTGAGAAACAGAATAACATTACCAAAAAAAATGTATTTTGAGTGTTTTTGATCAGGTTACCTATAAAATCGCTTAAATACATGCAAAGAACCCTATGTTTGTGAAACGAAAGGACATTACGAAAATCGTGTATTATGAGAATTTTTAAGTTCCTTAAGTACCAAAAATCTAAAACCCACAAATAACACTCTTTATAGAGAAAAAAAAAAAATAAAAAAATGGATTTATTTTTGTTATTCATCTTCATAGGTACCGAGATGCCAAAATTCTGAAAAAATTCAGGAAAATTGTGTGAAAAAAAAAAATAATAATAATTTTAGCTTTTTCCGGAGTTATGTACGAAACCCGGAAGTGCCTGCAAAGCCACCTATATGGGGAAATTACACGACTTTACAAGAAACGTGTCTTTGGGTGTTTTCAGCAATTTCAACAACATTACTGAAAACGTGTCTTTTCAGTTTTAGCGTAGAACGCTGAAACGGATGCAAACCAACCAATATGAAGAAATAGAATAACATTATAAAAAAGTTGAATGTTTTTGAGCTTGTTACCTACAAAAAACGCAAAAATAAATGCAAAGTAGTCTCTATTGGGAAACAAAAGGATATTACAAGAAAATTGTATAATGAATGTTTTATTAGTTTTCAAGAACCATAAGGCAAAAAACGCAAAAACTCGTATATATGGAGAAGTTTCTTAGATACCAAAATGCTGAAACTCATGAATAACGCTCTTAATTGAGAAAAAGAGAACAATCTTAGGAAATGAGTGTATTTTGAGTGTTTTTTTTTTCCACATTCTTAGTGGTCCGACCCCAAACTACATGCGAAACTGTGGAAAAAAATGAAATTACTAGAAAAGTGTCTTTTTAGTGTTTTTCAGCGTGTTAGGCAATAGAGCACTAAAAAGCAAGGCAATCACATTACATGGGAATATAATCAACTTTTACCAAGAACTTGCCTTTAATTTTTTTTTGAGCTACTTACATACCAAAACTCTAAAACCCATGCAAAGCACCCTTTATGGAAAAGCAGAATAATATTATCAAAAACATGTATTTTGAGTGTTTTTGAGCTTGTTACCAATAAAAACGCTTAAATACATGCAAAGAACCCTATGTTTGGGAATGAAAGGACATTACGAGGAATGTGTATTATGAGTGTTTATAAGTTCCTTAAGTACCAAAAAGCTAAAATCCACAAATAACACTCATTATAGAGAAAAAAAAAATAGCATTTTTTTTTTTTTAATGATCTTCATAGGTACCGAGATGCCAAAATTCTGGCAGAATTCAGGAAAATTACGTGAAAAAAGAACATTATGAAAAAGGTTAATTTTAGCATTTTTTCGGACTGTTATGTACCAAACCCTAAAGTGTATGCAAAGCCACCTATATGGGGGAAATTAAACGACTTTACAAGAAACCTGTCTTTTGAGTGTTTTTTTCAGCATGTTAGGCATCAAAACGATAAATAACATGGAAGTCACTCTATATGGGAATCCAAAACAAAATTATTGAAAACGTGTTTTCTGTGTTTTATGTAGAAAAACGCTAAAACGGAGGGAAACCAACCAATATGAAGAAATAGAATAACATTACCGAAAAGGTATATTTTGAGTGTTTTTGATCATGTTACCTATAAAAACGCTTAAATACATGCAAAGAACCTTATCTTTAGGAAACAAAAGGACATTACGAGAAACGAGTATTATGAGTGTTTTTACGTTCCTTAAGTACCAAAAAGCTTAAACCCACCAATTCTCTTTATAGAGAAAAAATAAATAAATGAAAAAATAGCTTTTATTTGTTATTGATCTTCATAAGTACCGAGATGCCAAAATTCTGGCAAAATTCAGGGAAATTATGTGAAAAAAGAACATCAAAAAAGTTAATTTTATCTTTTTTTTCAGACCGTTATATACCAGACCCTAAAGTACATGTTGAGCCACCTAAAAGGGGAAATTAAGCGACTTTACCTGAAACCTGTCTTTTGCCTGTTTTTCAGTATGTTAGGCACCAAAACAATAAATAATAAGGAAGTCACTCTGTATGGGAATCCAAAACAAAATTACTGAAAACGTGTCTTTTCAGTGTTTTACGTAGAAAAACGCTACATGCAAATCAACCAATATCATGAAATAGAATAATATTACCAAAAAGGTATTTTTTTGTGTTTTTGAGCGAAAATGGATGCAAATCTCTCTACATTGGGAAACAAAAGGACATTACAAGAAATGTTTATAATGCGTGTTTTATAGTTTCACAAGAACCACAAGGCAAAAGAAGCAAAAACTCGTGTATATGGAGATGTTTCTAAGATACCAAAATGCTGAAATTCATGAATAACACTCTTAATTGAGAAACAGAACAATCTTACCAAATGCGTGTATTTTGAGTGTTTTTCACATTCTTAGTTACCAAAACAAGAAATTACATGCGAAACTAGCTTTATGTGGGAAATAAATGACATTACCAGAAAAAAAGTGTCTTTTGAGTGTTTTTAAGCGTGTTAGGCAATAAAGCACAAAAAAGCAGTGCAATGACATTACATGGAAATAAAACCAGCATTTACCAAGAACTTGTCTTTAAGTGTTTTTCAGCTCCTTACATACCAAAACGCTAAAATGCATGCTAAACACCCTTTATGGAGAAACAATATAACATTACGAAAAGCATGAATTTTTAGTGTTTTTGATCTGTTACGTATAAAAACGCTTAAATACATGCAAAGAACCCTATCTTTGGGAAACGAAAGGACATTAAAAGAAACGTGTATTATTGACTGTTTTTAAGTTCTTTAAGTACCAAAAAAAAATAAATAAATAGATAAAAAAATAGCATTTTTTGTATTGATAAGTACCGAGATGCCAAAATTCAGGGAATTTATGTAGAAAAAAGAACATTATCAAAAAAGTTAATTATAGCTTTTTTTTCGGATTGTTATTTACCAAACCCTAAAGTGCATGCAAAGCCTCCTATATGAGGAAATTAAACGACTTTACCAGAAACCTGTCTTTTCAGTGATTTTCAGCATGTTAGGCACGAAACCGATAAATAATATGGAAGTCAGTCAATATGTAAATCCAAAACAAAATTACTGAAAACGTGTCTTTTCAGTGTTTTACGTAGAAAAAAGGCTAAAACGGATGCAAAGCAACGAATATGAAAAAAATAGAATAACATTACTAAAAAGTGTTTTTGAGCTTTTTACCTACAAAAAAACGCGAAAATGGATGTAAAAGCACTCTATATTGGGAAGCAAAAGGACATTTAGAGAAACGTGTATAATGATTGTTTTATAGTTTCACAAGAACCACAAGACAATAAGCGCAAAAACTCGTTTATATAGAGAAGTTTTTTACATACCAAAATGGTAAAACTCATGAATAAAAATTTTAATTGAAAAACAGAACTACCTTACCAAATGTGTGTATTTTGAGTGTTTTTTTTTTCACATTCTTAGTTACGAAAATCCCAAATTACATGAGAAACTAGCTTTATGTAGGAAAAAATGACATTATCAGAATAGTGTCTTTTGAGTGTTTTTGAGCGTGATATGCAACAAAGCACTAAAAAGCAGAATAATCACATTATATAGGAGTAAAACCAACTTTTACGAAGAACTTGCCTTTAAATGTTTTTAACTCCTTACATACCAAAACGCTAAAACGCATGCAAAACACCATTTATGGAGAAACAGAAAAACATTACCAAAAACATGTATTTTGAGTGTTTTTGATCATGTTACCTATAAAAACGCTTAAATACATGCAAAGATCCCTATATCTGTGACACGAAAGGATATTACGAAAATCGTGTATTATGATTGTTTTTAAGTTCCTTAAGTACCAAAAAACATTTTTCCGTAATTATGTACCAAACCCAGAAGTGCATGCAAAGCCCCCTATATGGGGAAATTACAAGACTTTACCAGAAATCTGTCTTTTGAGGGTTTTTCAGCAATTTCAACAATATTACTGAAAACGTGTCTTTTCAGTTATTTACGAAGAAAAATGCTAAAACGGATGGAAACCAACCAATATGAAGAAATAGAATAACATTACCAAAAAGATATATTTTGAGTGTTTTTCAGCTTGTTATCTACAAAAAATGCTAAAATGGATGGAAAGTACTCTATATTGGTAAACAAAAGAACATTACGAGAAACGAGAAAAAAAAAACGCAAAAACTCGTGTATATAGAGAAGTTTCTTACATACCAAAATGCTGAAATGCATGAATAACACTTTTAATTGAGAAACAGAACTACCTAACCAAATGTGTATATTTTGATTGTTTTTTCACATTCTTAGTTACGAAAATCCCAAATTACATGGGAAACTAGCTGTATGTGAGAAAAAAAAAAGATATTACCAGAAAAGTGTCTTTTGAGTGTTTTTGAGCGTGATATGCAACAAAGCAC
This sequence comes from Scylla paramamosain, assembly GCF_035594125.1. Classification (NCBI taxonomy): domain Eukaryota; kingdom Metazoa; phylum Arthropoda; class Malacostraca; order Decapoda; family Portunidae; genus Scylla; species Scylla paramamosain. The sequence goes on from NC_087182.1 coordinate 9,223,434, forward strand.
TAAAAAGCAGAACAATCACATTACATGGGAATAAATCCAACTTTTACGAAAAACTTGCCTTTGTGTGTTTTTTTTTTACTCCTTACATACCAAAAAGCTAAAACGCATGCAAAACACCCTTTATGGAGAAACATTACCAAAAACATGTATTTTGAGTGTTTTTGATACGAGAAACGTATATTATCATTTATCATTCCTTAAGTACCAAAAAAAACTAAAAACCCACAAATAAGACTCTTTATAGAGAAAAAAAATAAATAAAATAAATAATTATTATTATTTTTTTTTTTTTGTTATTCATCTTCATAGGTACTAAGATGCCAAAATTCTGGCAATATTCTTTGGGTATCGAAAACAAAATTACTGAAAACGTGTCTTTTCTGTTTTACGTAGAAAAACGCTAAAACGGATCCAAAACAACCAATATGAAGAAATAGAATAACATTACCAAAAAGGTATATTTTGAGTGTTTTTGAGCTTGTTACCTACAAAAAACGCGAAAATGGATGCAAAATCACTCCCTATTGGGAAAGAAAAGGACATTACAAGAAACGTGTATAATGAGTGTCTTGTGGTTGACAAGAACCACAAGGCAAAAAACGCAAAAACTCGTGTATATAAAGAAGTTTCTTAGATACCAAAATGCTGAAACTCATGAATAACAATCTTAATTGAGAAACAGAACAACATTACCAAATGCGTGTATTTTGAGTTTTTTTCACATTCTTAGTTAGCAAAAGCCCAAATAGCATGCGAAACTAACTTTATGTGGGAAAAAAATGACATTACCAGAAGTGTCTTTTGAGTGTTTTTGAGCATGTTAGGCAATAAAGCACTAAAAATATTACATTGGAATAAAACCAACTTTTACGAAGAACTTGCCTTGAAGTATTTTTCATCTCCTTACATAACAAATCCCTAAAACGCATGGAAAACACTCCTTTATGGAGAAGTATAATAACATTACCAAAAACAAGTGTTTTTGAGTGTTTTTGATCATGTTACCTATAAAAACGCTTAAATACATGCAAAGATCCCTATATTTGGGAAACGAAAGGACATTACGAGAATTGTGTATTATAAATGTTTTTAAGTTCCTTAAATACCAAAACGTTAAAACCTACAAATAACACTCTTTATAGAGAAAAAAATAAATGAATAAATAAAAAAATAGCATTTTTATTTTTTTGTTATTGATGTTCATAGGTACCAAGATGCCAAAATTCTGCCAAAATTAAGGGAAATTATATGGAAAAAAGAACATTATCAAAAAAGTTAATGTTACCTTTTTTTCGGAGTTATGTACCAAACAATAAAGTGTATGCAAAGCCACCTATATGGAAAATTTAACGACTTTACAAAAAATCTGTCTTTTGAGTGTTTTTCCGTATGTTAGGCACGAAAACGATAGATAATATAAAAGTCACTCTATATGGAAATCAAAAACAAAATTACTGAAAACGTGTCTTTTAAAAGATTAACGTAGAAAAACGCTAAAACGGATGCAAACCAACCAATACGAAAAAATATAATAATATTACAAGAAAAGTATATTTTGAGTGTTTTTGAGCTTGTTACATAAAAAAAACGCAAAAATGGATGCAAATCACTGTATATTAGGAAAAAAAAGGACATAACGAGAAACGTGTATAATGAGTGTTTTATAGTTTCAAGAGAATCACAAGGCAAAAACGCAAAAACTCGTCTCTGTGGAGAAGTTTCTAAGATACCAAAATGCTGAAACTCATGAATAACACTATTAATAAAAAAAACAGAGCAACCTTACTAAATGCGCGTATTTTGAGTGTTTTTTTTTTTACATTCTTAGTCACCAGAACCCCAAATTCCATGCGAAAAAAATGACATTACCAGAAAAGTGTCTTTGAGTGTTTTTTGAACGTCTTAGGCAATAAAGCACTAAAAAGCAAGGCAATCACATTTCATGGAAATAAAACCAACTTTTACGAAGAACTTGCCTTTTACTTTTTTTTACACTCATTTAGTAAGGTTGTTCTGTTTCTGAATTAAGAGTGTTATTCATGAGTTTCAGCATTTTGGTATCTAGGAAGCTTCTCCATATACACGAGTTTTTGCGTTTTTTGCCTTGTGATTTTTTTTGAACTATAAAACATTCATTATACACTTTTCTCCTAAAGTCCCTTTGTTTCCCAATATAGAGTGCTTTGTATCAATTTTTGCGTTTTTTTTTTTTTTTTTGTAGGTAACACGCTCAAAAACACTCAAAATATACATTTTTTGTAATATTTATTTGCTTCTTGATATTCGTTGGTTTGCATCAGTTTTAAAGTTTTTCCTACGTAAATCACTGAGAAGACACGTTTTCAGTAATTTTCCTTATTATTATCAGTTCCTTATTATTTGTCGTTTTAGTGCCTAACATGCTGAAAAACACTCAAAAGAGAGATTTCTGGTAAGGTCTTTAATTTCCTCATATGGGAGGCTTTGCATGTCTTTTCAGAGTTTTTTGAGCGTGTTACGCAATAAAGCACTAAAAGCCAGGGCAATAACATTACATGGGAATAAAACCAAATTTTATCAAGAACTTGCCTTTAAGTGTTTTTGAGCTCCTTACATACCAAAAGGCAAAAACACATGCAAAATACATTTTATGGAGAAACAGAATAACATTACCAAATACATGTATTTTGAGTGTTTTTGATCATGTTTTCTATAAAAACGCTTAAATACATGCAAAGAACCTTATGTTTGGGAAACGAAAGGACATTACGAGAAACGTGTATTATGAGTGTTTTTTAAGTTCCTTCAGTACCAAAAAGCTAAAAACCACAAATAACACTTTTTAGAAAAAAAAATTAATAAATAAAAAAATTAAAAAATGGGAATTTTTTTTTTCATCTTCATAGGTACCGAATTGCCAGAATTCTACCAAAATTCAGGGAATTTATGTAGAAAAAAGAACATTATCATGAAAGTTAATTATAGCTTTTTTTTTCGGATTGTTATGTACCAAAATCTAAAGTGCATGCAAAGCCACCTATATAGGGAAGTTAAAGGACTTTACCAGAAACCTGTCTTTTTAGTGTTTTTCAGCATGTTAGGCACCAATACGATAAATAATAGGAAAATCAGTCAATATGTGAATCCAAAACAAAATTACTGAAAACGTGTCTTTTCAATGTTTTACGTAGGAAAACGCTAAAGCGGATGCAAACCATCCTATATGAAGAAATAGAATAACATTACCAAAAAGATATATTTTGAGTGTTTTTGAGCTTGTTACCTACAAAAAATGCAAAAAATGGATGTAAAGCACTCTATATTAGGAAACACAAGGACATTACGAGAAACGTGTATAATGAGTGTTTTATAGTTTTAAAAGAACCACAAGGCAATAAACGCAAAAACTCGTGTATATAGAAAAATTTTTATATACCAAAATGATGAAATGCATGAATAACACTTTTAATCGATAAACAGAACTACCTTACCAAATTGTGCATTTTGCGTGTTTTTCACATTCTTAGTTACGAAAATGCCAAATTACATGCGAAACTAGCTTCATGTGGGAAAAAAATGACATTACCAGAAAAGTGTCTTTTGAGTGTTTTTGAGCGTGATATGCAACAAAGCACTAAAAAGCAGAACAATCACATTACATGGGAATAAAAACAACTTTTACGAAGAATTTGCCTTTAAGTGTTTTTAACCCCTTATATACCAAACCGCTTAAACGCATGCAAAACAAACTTTATGGAGAAACATAATAACATTACCAAAAACAAGTATTTTGAGTGTTTTTGATCATGTTATCTATTAAAACGCTTAAGTACATGCAAAGAACATTATGTTCGGGAAACAAAAGGATATTACGAGAAATTTGTATTTTAAGTGTTTTTATAAGCTCCTTAAGTACCAAAAAGCTAAAACCCACAAATAACACTCTTTATTTAGAAAATAAAAAATAAAAAATAAAATAAATAGGATTTTTTTTTTTTGTTATTCATCTTCATAGATACCGAGATGCCAAAATTCTGGGAAAATTCAGGGCAATTATGGGATAAAAGAATATTATCAAAAAAGTTAATTTCAGCTTTTTTTTTTCGGACATTTACCAAATCCTAAACTGCATGCCAAAACGGTAAAGCGAATGAATAGCACTCTATATGGAGAAACAAAAACGCTAAAATGCATGCAAAGTATCATATATGAGGGAAAATACGATACTTCTAGAAGCGTGTGTTTTCAGTGTTTGTTAGCGTATTAGGTACCAAAACGCTAAAAAGCAAGGAAAGAACCATACATGGGAAAACAAAACATTACAAAAAAGTCTTTTCATTGTTTTGAGCTACTTACATACTAAAACGCAAAGGCGCATGGAAAACACCTTTTATGGAGAAACAGCAAAACGTGTATTTTTAATGTTTTCAGATAATTACGTAAAAAAATTTCAAAATTCATGTAAAGTTCCCAATATGGGGAAACGAAAAGACATTACGAGAAACGTATAAGTGTTTTACATCTTATTAGGTTGAAAAATACGAAAATGCATGAATACCACTCTATATGGAGTAACAGAACAACATTACCAAAAACGTGTATTTTGTTTGTTTTAACAATGTTATGTACCAAAACGTCGAAATTCATGCAAAGTGGAATCTATGAGAGAAACGAAACGAAATTTTCAGAAACGTGAATTTTGAGTGTTTATGAGCGTATTAGGCACCAAAACTCTAAAAAAAATAAAAATGGAAAGCATTCTATATGGGAATACAAAACAAAATTATCAAAAAAATAGTATTTTTTTTAGTGTTTTTGAGCTACTTTTATATCAAAACGCTTAAACAGACGCAAAACACGCTTTATGGAGAAACAAAATAACAATACAAAAAAAACTATATTTTCAGTGTTTTGAGGTAAGTAAAATAACGCCGAAATGTATGCAAAGTTCCCTATGCCGGGAAACGAAGACATTTCGAGAAACGTGTATTATGAGAGCTCTTGAGCTTATTAGTTACCAAACACAAAGGCACCTTAATAGTACTCTATATGGAGAAACAAAACAACAAGAATGAAAATATATATTTTGAGTGGTTTTCATATTATTAGGTAACAAAGCGCAAAAATACATGCAAAGACCTCTAAAAGACGACACAAAACGAAATTACAAGAAACCTATCTTTTGAGAGTGTTTCTACGTGTTAGGCACCAAAACAATAAGAAGTATGAAAAGATCACTATGTTTGAAGGAAAAAAGAAATAACCAACAAAGTGACTTTTCACGTGTTTGGAAGTTTTTAAATTTATAATGTACCACAACGATAAAACATGCAAAACACCCTTCCTGCAGAAACATAAAACATTACCAAAAATGAGCATTTTCAGCGATTTTTCAGCTTGTTATGTACAAAAGCGTCAAAATCCTTATAATGTACCCTATATAAGAAAACGAAAAGACATTAAGAGAATCCAGTATTATGAGTTTTTTTTTTTTTTTAGCTTATTAGTTACCAAAACAATAAAACGTATGATTTGCATTCTGTATGGAGAAAACGTGTATTTTAAGTGTATTTAGTGTTGGTAGGTATCAAAACGCCAAAATGCATGCAAAGCACCCGATATGGGGAAAATAAACGACATTTCCAGAAACATGTCTTTTGAGAGTTTATGAGTGTGTTAGGCACAAAAATCTCTTAAAAAGCATGAAAAGTACCGTAAATGGGAAAACATTGTTTTGAGCTACTTACGTACCAAACCGCTAAAACGGTTGCAAAGCACACTTTATGGAGAAACTCAACAGCTTTCCCAAAAAACTGCATTTTGAGAAATTTTGCGCCTGTTACGTACAAAAACGATAAAATACATGCAAATAACCCTAAAAGGGGAAAAGAAAACATGAAAAGAAACGTATATTTTGAGTGGTATTGAGCTTCATAGGTACCAGAATACTAAAACGTATGAATAATACTCTATATGGAGAAACAGAACATGATTAACCAAAACTTGTGTTTTAAGGGTTTTTTCATGTTATTAGGTACCGCAACTTGAAAATGCATGCAAAGCATACTATATGGAAACATTTCCAGAAACATGTCCTTTCAGTTTTTATGAGCTTGTTAGGTACCAAGAAGCTAAAAACCAAAGAAAGCACCCTATAGGAGAAAACAAAAGATTACAAAAACTTTTCATTTCAGTGCTTATGATTTACTTACATACAAAAACACTTAAACGCATCCAAAACGACTTTTTTTGGAAAAACTGAATAACATTACCAAAAAATGTGTATTTTCAATGTTTTGAGCTTCTTAACCAAAAAAAAAAAAAAAAAGTAACCAATTGCATTATGGGAAACTTATATTAAGAGAGTTTTTGAGCTTCTCAGGTACCAAAACGTAAAAATGCATGAATGATACTCTCTTTGGAGAAACACAACAATATTAGATACCAAAACGCTAAAAAGCAACGAAAACTCTCTATTTGGAAAAGCAAAACTACCAAAAAGCGTGTCTTTTGAGAGTTTTTATAGCTACTTATGTACGAAAACGCTAAAATGCATGCAAAGCACATTTTATGGAGAAACAATAACATTACCAGAAATGTGCATTTTGAGTTTTTTTTTTATCTTACGTATAAAAAAAAAAGCAAAAATGCATGCAAAGTATCCTAAATGGCGATACGAAAAGAAATAAAAAGACACTTCATTTATCAGTGTTTTGAGATTCTTAGGTAGCAAAATGCACAAACGCATGTATAACATTATATATGAAGAAACAGAACATTACCGAAAACGTATATTTTGAGTATTTTTCACACTGTTATGTAACAAAAACGCCAAAATGCATGGAAATCACCCAATATGGACAAAATAATGGACATTACGAGAAAGATGTATTATTAGTGTCTTTGAGCGTCTTAGGTACCAAACGCAAAAACTATTTAGTACCACTGTATATGGAGAAACAGAACATTACCAAAAACGTTTATTTTGAGTGTTTTTCACAATTTTATGTACCAAAACGTCAAAATGCCTCCAGAGCACCATCTATGGGGAGATGAAACGACATTTCCAGAAACATGTCTTTTGAGTGTTGATGAACGTGTTAGGTACATAAGTTATAAAAAAAAACATTGAAAACTACCTATATGAAAGAACAAGACAACCAAAAATTTTTCTTTTGGATATTTTCAGCTACTTACTTACCATAACGCTTAGATGTATGCAAAATACCTTCTGCATGAGGAAACGAAAAGATATTAGAAGAAACTTTTATTATGAGTGTTTTTTTTATTTATTTCTTAGATACCAAGACGTATTTGACGCATTGAAGAGCACTCTATATGGAGAAAAGAACAAAATTACCAAAAATGTGCTTTTTGAGTGTTTTTCACATTGTTAGGTACGAAAACACTCTATAAAGAGTGTTATTTGTGGGTTTTAGATTTTTCATACTTAACGAACTTAAAACAAAAACTCATAATACACGTTTCTCGTAACGTCCTTTCATTTTCCAAACATAGGGCTCTTTGCATGTATTTAAGCTTTTTTATAATTAACATGATCAAAACACTCAAAATACATGTTTTTGGTAATGTTATTCTGTTTCTCCATAAAAGGTGTTCTGCATGCGTTTTAGCGTTTTGATATGTAAGGAGCTCAGAAACACTTAAAGGCAAGTTCTTGGTAAAAGTTGGTTTTATTCCCATATCATGTGATTACCCTGCTTTTTAGTGCTTTATTGCCTATCACGCTCAAAAACACTCAAAAGACACTTTTCTAGTAATGTCATTTTTTTCCCACATAATGATAGTTTCGCATGCAATTTGGGTTTTTGGTAACTAAGAATGTGAAAAGCACTCAAAATACACGCATTTGGTAAGGTTGTTCTGTATTCTTAATTAAGAGCGTTATTCCTGAGTTTCAGCATTTTGGTATCTAAGAAAATTCTTTATATACACGAGTTTTTGCGTTTTTTGCCTTGTGGTTCTTGTGAAACTATAAAACACTCATTATACACGTCTCTCGTAATGTCCTTTTGTATCCCAATATAGAGTGCTTTCCATCCATTTTCGCTTTTTTTGTAGGTAAGAAGCTCAAAAACATTCATAATATACCTTCTGGTAATATTATTCTATTTCTTCATATTTGTTGGTTTGCATCCGTTTTAGCGTTTTTCTACATAAAACACTAAAAAGACACTTTTTTCCGTAATTTTGTGATGGATTCCCATTTTAAGTGACTTCCATATTATTTATCGTTTTGGTGCCTAACATGCTGAAAAACATTCAAAGGACAGGTTTCTGGTAAAGTCATTTAATTTCCCAATATAGGTGGCTTTGCATGCACTTTAGGGTTTGGTACATAACAGTACGAAAAAAAGCTAAAATTAACATTTTTTTCATAATATTCTTTTTTCACATAATATTCCTGAATTTTACCACAATTTTGGCATCTTGGTACCTATGAAGATGAATAACAAAAAAAAATTCCAATTTTTTTATTTATTTTTTTTTCTCTCTAAAGAGTGTTAATTTGGGGTTTTAGGTTTTTGGTACTTAAAAAATCTTAAAAACTCTCATAATACACGTTTCTCGAAATGTTCTTTCGTTTCCCAAACATAAGGTTCTTTGCATGTATCTAATTAGCATTTTTATAGGTAACATAATCAAAAACACTCAAAATACATATTTTTGGTAATGTTATTCTGTTTCTCCATAAGGGGTGTTTTGCATTTGTTTTAGCGTTTTGGTATATAAGGAGATCAAAAACACTTAAAGGCAAGTTCTTGGTAAAAGTTGGTTTTATTCCCATGTAATATGATTGATAAAACGTATGCAAAACACCCTATATGGAAAAACATCATAACATTATCAAAAACATGTATTTTGAGTGTTTTTGATCATGTTACCTATAAAAGCGCTTAAGTACATGCAAAGAACCTTGTTTGAGAAACGAAAGAACATTTCGAGAAACGTGTATTATGAGTGTTTTTTTCTTTAAGTACCAAAAAGCTAAAACCCACAAATAACACTCTTTATAGAGAAAAAAATAAATAAACAAAAAAAATAGGAATTTTTTTTGTTGTTATTCATCTTCATAGGTACCGAGATGCCAAAATTCTGGAAAAATTCAGGGAAATTATGTGAAAAAAGAACATTATGAAAAAAAGTAAATTTTATCTTTTTTTTCAGACTGTTATGTACCAAACCCTAAAGTGCATCCAGAGCCTCCTATATTGGGAAATTAAACTATTTTACCAGAAACCTGTCTTATTGAGTGTTTTTCAGCATGTTAGGAACCAAAACGATAAATAATATGGAAGTCACTCAAAATGGGAATCCATTACAAAATTACTGAAAAAAGTGTCTTTTAAGTGTTTTACGTAGAAAAAAGTTAAACCGGATGCAAACCAACGAATATGAAGAAATAGAATAATATTACCAAAAAGGTATATTTTGAATGTTTTTGAGCTTCTTACCTTAAAAAAATGCGAAAATGGATGGAAAGCACTCTATATTGGGATACAAAAGGACATTACGAGAAATGTGTATAATGAGTGTTTTATAGTTTCAGAAGAACCACAAGGCAAAAAACGCAAAAACTCGTATATATAAAGAATTTTCTTAGATACCAAAATGCTGAAACTCAGGAATAACACTCTTAATTAAGAATACAGAAAAACTTTACCAAATGCGTGTATTTTGAGTGCTTTTCACATTCTTAGTTACCAAAACCCCAAATTGCATGCGAAACAAGCTTTATGTGGGAAAAAAAATGACATTACTAAAAAGTTTTTGAGCGTGATAGGCAATAAAGCAGCAAAAAGCACGGCAATCACATTACATGGGAATAAAACGAACTTTTACCAAGAACTTGCCTTTAAGTGTTTTTGAGCTCCTTATATACCAAAACGCTAAAACGCATGTAATACACCCTTTATGGAGAAACAGAATAACATTACCAAAAAACATGTATTTTGAGTGTTTTCCATCATGTTACTTATAGAAAAAGCTAAAATACATGGAAAGAACCCTGTTTGAAAAATGAAAGGACGTTACGAGAAACGTGTATTATGAGTTTTTTTTTTAAAGTTCGTTAAGTATGAGAAAGCTAAAACCCACAAATAACACTCTTTATAGAGTGTTTTCGTACCTAACAATGTGAAAAACACTCAAAAAAGCACATTTTTGGTAATCTTGTTCTTTTCTCCATATAGACTGTTCTTCAGTGCGTCAAATAGGTCTTGGTACCTAAGAAATAAAAAAAAACACTTATTATAAAAGTTTCTTCTAATGTCTTTTCGTTTCCTCATGCAAAGTATCTTGCATGCATTTATGTTTCTTTTTATATGTAAAAAGAAAAAAAATTGTTTATGGTAATAAAGGGTGTTTTGCATACATCTCAGCGTTATGGTACGTAAGTAGATGAAAATATCCAAAAGATAAATTTTTGGTTGACTTGTTCTTTCATATAGGTAGCTTTTCATGCTTTTTATAACTTTGGTACCTAACAACAACAATCGACACTCAAAAGACATGTTTCTAGAAATATCGTTTCATCTCCCCATAGTTGGTGCTCTGGAGTCATTTTGACGTTTTGGTACATAAAATTGTGAAAAACGCAAAATAAACGTTTTTGGTAATGTTCTGTTTCTCCTTATACAGTGGTACTAAATAGTTTTCGCGTTTGGTACCTAAGACGCTCAAAAACACTAACTTCATCTTTCTCATAATGTCCTTTATTTTATCCATATTGGGTGATTTCCATGCATTTTGGCGTTTTTGTTACGTAACAATGTGAAAAAACATTCAAAATATACGTTTTCGGTAAAGTTCTTCTGTTTCTTCATATATAATGTTATACATGCGTTAGTGCATTTTGCAACCTAAGAATCTCAAAAACAATGATAAATGAAGTGTCTTTTTATTTCTTTTTGTATCGCCATTTAGGATACTTTGCATGCATTTTTGTTTTTTTTATACGTAAGATAAAAAAAAGAAACTCAAAATACACGTTTCTGGTAATATTATTCTGTTTCTCCATAAAATATGCTTTACATGCATTTTAACGTTTTGGTACGTAAGTAGCTGTAAAACTCTCAAAAGACACGCTTTTGGTAATGTTTTGCTTTTCCAAATAGGGAGCTTTCGTTGCTTTTTAGCGTTTTGGTATCTAATATTGTTGTGTTTCTCCAAAGAGAGTATTATTTATGCATTTTCGCGTTTTGGTACCTGAGAAGTTCAAAGTTTATATAATTTTCTCATAATGTCGTTGTTTTTTTTTTTTTGCGTAACAAGCTCAAAACATTGAAAATACACGCTTTTTTGGTAATGTTATTCAGTTTTTCCAAAAATAAAGGCGTTTTGGATACGTTTAAGTGTTTTTGTATATAAGTAGCTCATAAGCACTGAAATTAAAAGTTTTTGTAATCTTTTGTTTTCTCCTATAGGGTGCTTTCCTTGGTTTTTAGCTTCTTGGTACCTAACATGCTCATAAACAATGAAAGGACGTGTTTCTGGAAATGTTTCCTTTCCCCATATAGTATGCTTTGCATGCATTTTCGCGTTGCGGTACCTAATAACGTGAAAAAAGCCTTAAAACACAAGGGTTGGTTAATCCTGTTCCGTTTCTCCATATAGAGTATTATTCATACGTTTTAGTGTTCTGGTACCTATGAAGCTCAATACCACTCAAAATATACGTTTCTTTTAATGTTTTCTTTTCCCCTTTTAGGGTTATTTGCATGTATTTTATCGTTTTTGTACGTAACAGGCGCAAATTCTCTCAAAATGCATGTTTTTGGTAAAGCTGTTGAGTTTCTCCATAAAGTGTGTTTTGCAACCGTTTCGGCGGTTTGGTATGTAAGTACCTCAAAACACTTAATGTTTTCCCTTTTACGACACTTTCCATGCTTTTTAAGAGCTTTTTGTGCCTAACACACTCATAAACTCTCAAAAGACATGTTTCTGGAAATGTTGTTTATTTTCCCCATATCGGGTGCTTTGCATGCATTTTGGCGTTTTGATACCTAACAAAGCTAAATACACTTAAAATACACGTTTTCTCCATACAGAAGGCAAATCGTGCGTTTTATCGTTTCGGTACCTAATAAGCTAAAAAAAGAAAAAAAAAACTCATAATACTGGTTTCTCTTAATGTCTTTTCGTTTTCTTATATAAGGTACTTTATATGCATTTTGACGCTTTTGTACATAACAAGCTGAAAAATCGCTCAAAATGCTCGTTTTTGGTAATGTTTTTATGTTTGTGCAGGAAGGGTGTTTTGCATGTTTTATCGTTTTGGTACATTATAAATTTAAAAACTTCCAAACACGTGAAAAGTCACTTTGTTGGTTATTTCTTTTTTCCTTCCTTCTTTTCGTACTTCTTATTGTTTTGGTGCCTAACACGTAGAAACACTCTCAAAAGATAGGTTTCTTGTAATTTCGTTTTGTGTCGTCTTTTAAAGGTCTTTGCATGTATTTTTGCGCTTTGGTACCTAATAATATGAAAACCACTCAAAATATATATTTTCATTCGTGTTGTTTTGTTTCTCCATATAGAGTACTATTAAGGTGCCTTTGTGTTTGGTACCTAAAAAGCTCAAAAGCTCTCATAATACACGTTTCTCGAAATGTCTTCCTTTTCCGGCATAGGGAACTTTGCATACATATTGGCGTTATTTTACTTACCTCAAAACACTGAAAATATAGTTTTTTTTTTTTGTATTGTTATTTTGCTTCTCCATAAAGCGTGTTTTGCGTCTGTTCAAGCGTTTTGATATAAAAGTACCTCAAAAACACTAAAAAAAATACTATTTTTTTTATAATTTTGTTTTGTATTCCCATATAGAATGCTTTCCATTTTTATTATTTTTTTTTAGAGTTTTGGTGTCTAACACGCTCATAAACACTCAAAATTCACGTTTCTGAAAATTTCGTTTCGTTTCTCCCGTAGATTCCACTTTGCATGAATTTCGACGTTTTGGTACATAACATTGTTAAAAACAATTGTTAAACATTGTTAAAAAATATCACGCTCAAAAACACTCAAGAGACACTTTTCTGATAATGTCATTTTTTTCCCACATAAAGCTAGTTTCGCATGTAATTTGGGATTTTCGTAACTAAGAATGTGAAAAACACTCAAATTACACACATTTGGTAAGCAAGTTCTGTTTCTCAATTAAAAGTGTTATTCATGATTTTTAGCATTTTAGTATGTAAGAAACTTCTCGATATACACGAGTTTTTGCGTTTTTTGTCTTGTGGTTCTCGTGAAACTATAAAACACTCATTATACACGTTTCTCGTAATGTCGTTTTGCTTCCCAATATAGAGTGCTTTCCATCCATTTGCGCGTTTTTTGTAGGTAAAAAGCTCAAAAACTCTTTTTGGTAATGTTATTCTATTTCTTCATATTTGTTGGTTTGCATCCGTTTTAGCGTTTTTCTACGTAAAACACTGAAAAGACACGTTTTCAGTAATTTTGTTTTGGATTCACATATTGACTGACTTCCATATTATTTATCGTTTCGGTGCCTAATATGCTGAAAAACACTGAAAAGAGAGGTTTCTGGTAAAGTCGTTTAACTTCCTTATATAGGTGGCATGCACTTTAGAGTTTGGTACATAAAAATCCGAAAAAGAGCTATAATTAACTTTTTTGATAATGTTCTTTTTTCCAAATAAATTCCCTGAATTTTAGCAGAATTTTGGCATCTTGGTACCTATGAAAATCAATATAAAAAAAGTATTTTTTTATTTATTTATTTTTTTCTCTATAAAGAGTGTTATTTGTTGGTTTTAACGTTTTGTTACTTAAGAAACTTAAAAACGGTTCTAATACACGTTTCTCGTGATGTCCTTTCGTTTCCCAAACATAGGGTTCTTTGCATGTATTTAAGCGTTTTTATAGGTAACATGATCAAAAGCACTTAAAACACATGTTTTTAGTAATGTTATTCTGCTTCTCCATAAAGGAGTTTTTTGCATGCGTTTTAGCGTTTTGTTTGTAAGGAGGTCAAAAACACTTCAAGGCAAGTTCTTGTTAAAAGTTAGTTTTATTCCCATGTAAAGTGATGGCCGTGTTTTTTTTTTTGTGATTTATTGCCTAAAACGCTCAAAAACACTCAAAAGACACTTCTGGTAATGTCATTTTTTTTCCAACATAGTTTCGCGTTTTATTTGCGGTTTTTCTAACTATGAATATGAAAAACACTCAAAATACACGCATTTGGTCAGGTTGTTCTGTTTCTCAATTAATATTGTTATTCATGAGTTTCAGCATTTTGGTATCTAAGAAACTTCTTTATATACACGATTTTTTACGTTTTTTGCCTTGTAGTTCTTGTGAACCACAAGTTCTTTTGCTCAAAAATAATAAGACACTCATTATACACGTTTCTCGTAATGTCCTTTTGTTTCCCAATAGGGAGTGCTTTGCATCTATTTTCGCGTTTTTTGTAGGTAACAAGCTAAAAAAAAACACTCAAAATGTACCTTTTTGGTAATATTATTTTATTTCTTCTTATTGGTTGGTTTGCATCCGTTTAAGCGTTTTTCTACGTAAAACAGCGAAAAGACACGTTCTTAGTAATTTTGTTTTATATTCCCATATAGAATGACTTGCATGGTATTTACCGTTATGGTGCCTAACAAGCTGAAAAACACTCATAAGACAGTTTTCTGGCAAAAACGTTTAATTTCCCCATATAGGTGGCTTTGCATGCACTTTAGTGTTTGGTAAATAACAATACGAAAAAAAAAAAGTTAAAATTAACTTTTTTGATAATTGACTCATAATTTCCTGAATTTAGCCAAATTTTGCCAAAAACATGCAAAATGTATGTTTTTGGTAATGTTATTCTCTTTCTCAATAAAGTGTGCTTTGCATGCGTTTTACTGTTTTGGTATATAAGGAGCTCAAAACACTTAAACGCAAGTTCTTCGTAAAAATTGATTTTATTACCATGATTCCCCTGCTTCTTAGTGCTCTATCCTCAATCACGCTCAAAAACACTAGATAGACACTTATCTGGTAATGTCACTTTTTTCCCACATAAAGCTGGTTTCGCATGCAATTTGGGAATTTTGGTAACTAAGAATGTGAAAAGCACTCAAAATACACACATTTAGTAAAGTTGTTCTGTTTCTCAATTAAGAGTGTTATTCATGAGTTTCAGCATTTTGGTATCTATGAAACTTCTCCATATAAACGAGTTTTTGCGATTTTTGCCTTGTGGTTCTTTTGAACTATAAAACATTCATTATAAACTTTTCTCGCAATGTCCTGTTTCCCAATATAAAGTGCTTTTTTTTATCAATTTTCGGGTTTTTTTATAGGTAACAAGCTCAAAAAACACTCAAAATATACCTTATTGGTAATGTTTTTCTACTTTTTGATATTGGTTGGTTTGTATCCATTTTAGCGTTTTTCTACGTAAAACATTGAGAAGACACGTTTTCAGTAATTTTGTTTTGGTTTGCCATATAGTGAGTTCCTTATTATTGATCGTTTTGGTGCCTAACATGCTGAAAAACACTCAAAACAAAGATTTCTGGTAAGGTCGTTTAATTTCCTCATATAGGAGGCTTTGCATGCACTTTAGTGTTTGGTACATAACAGTCCGAAAAAAAGCTAATATCAACTTTTTTATAATATTCTCTTATCATATAATTGCCCTAATTTTTCCCAAAATTTTGGCATCTCGGTACCTATGAAGGTTAATAACAAAAAAAAAGAAAAAAAAGAAAATGCCTTTAATTAATTATTATTATTATTTTTTTTTTCCAAATAACTAGTGTTATTTGTGGGTTTTACCTTTTTGGTAATTAAGGAACTTAAAAACACTCATAATACACGTTTCTCGTAATGTCCTTACGTTTCGCAAACATAAGGTTCTTTGCATGTATTTAAGCGTTTTTATAGATAACTATCAAAAACACTCAAAATACATGTTTTTGGTAATGTTATTCTGTTTCTCCATAAAGTTTGTTTTCCATGCGTTTTAGCGGTTTGGTATGTGAGGAGCTCAAAAACACATATTGACAAGTTCTTGGTAAAAGTTGGTTTTATTCCTATGTAATGTGATTACCCTGCTTTTTAGTACTTCATTGCCTAACACGCTCAAAAACAATTAAAAGGCACTTCTGGTAATGTCATTTTTTTCCTCATAAAGCTAGTTTCGCATGCTATTTTGGGTATTGCTAACTAAGAATATGAAAAACACTCAAAATACGGGCATTTGCTACGGTTGTACTGTTTCTCAATTAAGATTGTTATTCATGAGTTTCAGCATTTTGGTATCTAAGAAACTTCTTTATATACACGAGTTTTTGCGTTTTTCTACGTAAAACACTGAGAAGATACATTTTCATTAATTTTGTTTTGGAATCCCATATAGAGTGAGTTCCTTATTATTGATCGTTTTGGTGCTTAACATGCTGAAAAACACTCAAAAGACAGATTTCTGGTAAGGTCGTTTAATTTCCTCATATAGGAGGCTTTGCATGCACTTTAGGGTTTGGTACATAACAGTCCGAAAAAAAAGCTAAAATTAACTTTTTTGATAATATTCTTTGGTTCAAAAAATTTTCCTGAATTTTCCCAGAATTTTAGCATCTCAGTACCTATGAAGATGAAAATAAAAAAATCCTATTTTTTTTTCTAAATAAAGAGTATTATTTGTGGGTTTTAGCTTTTTGGTATTTAAGGAACTTGAAAAAAAACACTCACAATACACGTTTTTCGTAATGTCCTTTTGTTTCCCAAACATAATGTTCTTTGCATGTATTTAAGCGTTTTTTATAGATAACATGATAAAAAACACCCAAATTACATGTTTTTGGTAATGTTATTCTGTTTCTCCATAAAGTTTGTTTTGCATGCATTTTAGCGGTTTGGTATATAAGGAGCTCAAAAACATTTAAAGGCAAGTCCTTTTTAAAAATTGGTTTTATTCCAATGAAAAGTGATTGCACTGCTTTTTAGTGCTTTATTGCCTATCACGCTCAAAAACACTCAAAAGACATTTTTCTAGAAATGTCATGTTTTCCCATATAAATCTGGTTTCGCATGAAATTTGCGTTTTGGGTAACTAAGAATATGAAAAAACACTCAAAACACACGAATTTGGTAAGGTTGTTCTTTTTCTCAATTAAGAGTGTTATTCATGAGTTTCATCATTTTGGTATCTAGGAAACTTCTCCATATCATATACACATGTTTTTGCGTTTTTTGCCTTGTTGTTCTTTTGAACTATAATACACTCATTATACACTTTTCTCGCAATGTCCCTCTGTTTCCCAATATAGAGTGCATTGTATCAATTTTAGCT
Organism: Scylla paramamosain; assembly: GCF_035594125.1. Taxonomy (NCBI): domain Eukaryota; kingdom Metazoa; phylum Arthropoda; class Malacostraca; order Decapoda; family Portunidae; genus Scylla; species Scylla paramamosain. Next base: position 9,240,748 of record NC_087182.1, read on the forward strand.
TTTTTTTGTAGGTAACAAGCCCAAAAACACTCAAAATATACCTTTTTGGTAATGTTTTTTTTTCTATTTCTTGATATTGGTTGGTTTGCATTCATTTTAGCGTTTTTCTACGTAAAACACTGGGAAGACACGTTTTCAGTAATTTTGTTTTCGATTCCCATATAAAGTGAGTTCCTTATTTACTTATCTTTTTGGTGCCTAACATTCTGAAAAACACTCAAAAGACAGATTTCTTTTAAGGTCGTTTAATTTCCTCATATAGGAGGCTTTGCATGCACTTTAGGGTTTGGTATATAACAGTCCGAAAAAAAAGCTAAAATTAACTTTTTTGATAATTTTCTTTTATCATATAATAGCCCGGAATTTTCCCAGAATTTTGGCATCTCGGTATCTATGAAGATGATTAACAAAAAAAAAAAAAAAATTAAATCATATTTTTTTATTTTTTTATTTTTTTTTTATTTTTCTAAATAAAGAGTGTTATTTGTGGGTTTTAGCTTTTTGCTACTTAAGGAACTTAGAAACACTCATAATACATATTTCTCGTAATGTCTTTTCGTTTCCCAAACATAAGGTTCTTTGCATGTATTTAAGCGTTTTTATAGATAACATGATCAAAAACACTCAAAATACATGTTTTTTGTAATGTTATTCTTTTTGTCCATAAAAGGTGTTTTGGTATGGAATGAGCTCAAAAACACCTAAAGGCAAGTTCTTGGTAAAAGTTGGTTTTATTCTCATGTAATGTGATTGCCCTGCTTTTTAGTGGTTTATTGCCTAACACTCTGAAAAACACTCGAAAGACATTTTCTGGTAATATTATTTTTTTTCCCACAGAAAGCTAGTTTCGCATGGAATTTGGGGTTTTGGTAACTAAAAATGTGAAAAACACTCAAAATACAGGCATTTAGTAAGGTTGTTCTATTTCTTAATTAAAAGTGATATTCATGAGCTTCAGGATTTTGGTATGTGAGAAACGACATTAATACAAACATTTGGTTAAGTTAGTTCTGTTTCTCAATTAGAAGTGTTATTCATGAGTTTCAGCATTTTGGTATGTAAGAAACTTCTTTATGTACACGAGTTTTTGAATTTTTTGCCTTGTGGTTCTTGTGAAACTATAAAACACTTATTATACACGTTTCTTGTAATGCCTTTTTGTTTCCTAATATAGAGTGCGTTTCATCCATTTTCGAATTTTTTTGTAGGTAACAAGATAAAAAAACACATCAACATATATCTTTTTGGTAATGTTATTCTATTTCTTCATATTGGTTTGTTTGCATCCGTTTTAGCGTTTTTCTACGTAAATCAATGAAAAGACACGTTTTCAGTAATATTGTTGAAATTGCTGAAAAAAAACACTCAAAAGACAGGTTCCTGGTAAATTCGAGTAATTTCTCCATATAGGTAGCTTTGCATGCACTTCAGGGTTTGGTACATAACTCCGGAAAAAAGCTAAGATTATTTTTTTCATAATGATTTTTTTTTAGAAAATTTTCCTGTATTTTTCCAGAATTTTTGTATCTCGGTACCTATGAAGATGAATAACAATTTTTTTTCTCTATAAAGTATTATTTGTGAGTTTTAGCTTTTTGGTACTTAAGGAACTTAAAAACACTCATAATACACGATTTTCGTAATGTCCTTTTCTTATACAAACATGGGGTTCTTTACATGTATTTAAGCGTTTTTATAGGTAACATGATCAAAAAAACTCAAAATACATATTTTTCGTAATGTTATTCTGTTTCTCTATAAAGGGTGTTTTACATGCGTTTTAGCGTTTTGGCGTGTAAGGAGTTAAAAAACACTTAGAGGTAAGTTCTTCGTAAAAGTTGGTTTTATTCCCAAGTAATGTGATTGTTCAGCTTTTTAGTGCTTTGTTGCATATCACGCTCAAAAACACTCAAAAGACATTTTTCTGGTAATGTCATTTTTTTCCCACATAAAGCTAGTTTCCCATGTAATTTGGCAATTTCGTAACTATAAATGTGAAAAACACTCAAAATACACAATTTGGTAGGGTAGTTCTGTTTTTAAATTAAAAGTGTTATTCATGCATTTCATCATTTTTGTATGTAAGAAACTTCTCTATATACACGAGTTTTTCCGTTGATTGCCTTGTGGTTCTTGTGAAACTATAAAACACTAATAATACACGTTTCTCGTAATGTTTTTTTGTTTCCTAATATAGAGTGTTTTCCATCCATTTTTGTATTTTTTGTATGTAACAAGCTTAAAAACACTCAAAATATATCTTGTTGGTAATATTCTATTTCTTCACATTGGTTGGTTTGCATCCGTTTTAGCTTTTTTCTTCGTAAATCTCTGAAAAGACTCGTTTTCAGTAATATTGTTGAAATTAATTCTTTTACAGGTTTCTGGTAAAGTCGTGTAATTTTCCCATATAGGTGGCTTTGAATGCACTTTAGAGTTTGGTACATAACTCCGGAAAAGAGCTAAAATTATTCTTTTTTATATATTTTTTTTCTTTACCTAATTTCCCTGAATTTTGCCAGAATTTTGGCATCTCGGTACCTATGAAGATGAATAACAAAAAAAAAAAAAAATTGTATTTATTTATTTTTTTTTTTTTTTTTCTCTATAAAGAGTGTTATTTGTTTGTTTTAGCTTTTTGGTATTTAAGGAACCTAAAAACTCTCATAATACACAATTTTCGAAGAATCCTTTCGTTTCACGAACATAGGGTTCTTTGCATGTATTTAAGTGTTTTTATAGGTAACATGATCAAAAACACTTAAAATTCATGCTTTTGGTAATGTTATTTTGTTTCTCCATAAAGGGTGTTTTGCATGCGTTTTAGCGTTTTCTTATATAAAGAGTTAAAAACACTTAAAGGCATATTTTTGGTAAAAGTTGGTTTTATTCCCACGTAATGTGATTGTTCTGCTTTTTAGTGCTTTGTTGTATATCACGCTCTAAAACACATAAAACATAAAACTAATTTCACTTGTAATTTCGGATTTTCGTAACTAAGAATGTGAAAAACACTCAAAATACTTACATTTGGTAAGATAGTTCTGTTTCTCAATTAAAAGTCTTATTCATGAGTTTCAGCATTTTGGAATGTAAGAAACTTCTTTATATACACGAGTTTTTGCTTTCTTTGCCTTGTGGTTCTTCTGAAACTATAAAACACTCATTATACACGTTTCTCGTAATGTCCTTTTGCTTCCCAATATAGAGTGCTTTCCATCTATTTTCGCGTTTTTTGTAGGTAACAATTTCAAAAACACCCAAAATATACCTTTTTGTTAATGTTATTCAATTTCTTCATTTTGGTTGGTTTGCATCCGTTTTAGCGTTATTGTACGTAAAACTCCGAAAAGACACGTTTTCAGTAATTGTGTGTTGGATTCCCATATAGATTGACTTCCTTGGGTTTTATCGTGTTGGTTCCTAACATGCTGAAAAACACTCATAAGACAGTTTTCTGGCAAAGAGGTTTAATTTCCCCATATAGGTGGCTTTGCATGCACTTTGGTGTTTTGGTACATAACAGTCCGAAAAAAGCTAAATTTAACTTTTTTGATAATGTTCTTATTTCATATAATTTCCTGAACTTTGACCGAATTTTGGCATCTCGTTACCTGTGAATATGAATAAGAATGAAAAAAAGATATCGTATTTCTTTTTTTTATTTATTTATTTTTGTCACTAAAGAGTGTAATTTGTGGCTTTTAGCTTTTTCGTACTTAATGAACTTAAAAACACTCATAATACACGTTTCTCGTAATTTCCTTTCGTTTCCCAAAAATAAGGGTCTTTGCATGTATTTAAGCGTTTTTATTGGTAACATGATCAAAAACACTCAAAATACATGTTTTTGGTAATGTTATTCTGTTTCACAATAAAGTGTATTTTGCATGCGTTTTAGTGTTTTGGTATATAAGGAGCTCAAAAACACTTATAGGCAAGTTCTTATTAAAAATTGGTTTTATTCCAATGTAATTTCATTGCCCTGCTTTTTAGTGCTTTATTACTTAACACGCTCAAAAACACTCAACAGACATTTTTCTGTTAATATTATTTTTTTTCCCACATAAAGCTGGTTTCGCATGGAATTTCGGGTTTTGGTAACTAAGAATGTGAAAAGCACTCAAAATACACACATTTTGTAAGATTGTTCTGTTTCTCAATTAAGAGTGTTGTTCATGAGTTTCAGCATTTTATTATCTACGAAACTTCTTCATATACACTAGTTTTTGCATTTTTTGGCTTGTGGTTCTTTTGAACTATTAAACACTCATTATACACTTTTCTTGCAATGTCCTTTTCTTTCCCATTATAGAGTGCTTTGCATCAATTTTTGTGTTTTTTTATAGGTAACAAGCTCAAAAACACTCAAAATATACCTTTTTGGTAATGTTTTTCTATTTCTTTATATTGGTTTGTTCGCATCCGTTTTAGCGTTTTTCTACGTAAAACACTGAGAAGACACGTTTTCAGTAATTTTGTTTTGAATTCCCATATAGAGTGAGTTCCTTAATATTTATTGTTTGTGCCTAACATGCTGAACAACACTCAAAAGAGAGATTTCTGATAAGGTCGTTTAATTTCCTCATATAGGAGGCTTTGCATGCACTTTAGTGTTTGGTACATAACAGTCCGAAAAAAAAGCTAAAATTTACTTTTTTGATAATATTCTTTTATCATATAATTGCCCTGAATTTTTACAGGAATTTTGGCATCTCGGTACCTATAAAGATAAATAAAAAAAAAAATCCCATTTTTTTATATTTTATTTATTTATTTATTTTTTCTCAATGAAGTGTTATTTGTGGGATTTACCTTTTTGGTACTTAAGGAACTTAAAAACACTCATAATACACGTTTCTCGTAATGTCCTTTCGTTTCCCAAACAAAAGGTTCTTTGCATGTATTTAAGCGTTTTTATAGATAACATGATCAAAAACACTCAAAATACAAGGTTTTGGTAATGTTATTCTGTTTCTCCATAAAGTGTGTTTTGCATACGTTTTAGCAGTTTTGTGTATAAGGAGCTCAAAAACACTTATGGCAAGTTGTTGGTAAAAAATGATTTTATTCCAATGTAATGTGATTGCCCTGCTTTTGAGTGGTTTATTACCTATCACGCTGAAAAAAAAAACTCAAAAGACACTTTTCTGGTAAATTTTTTTTTTTTTCCCACAAAGCTATTTTCGCATGTAATTTGGGGTTTTTGGTAACTAAGAATGTGAAAAGCACTCAAAATCTACACATTTAGTAAGGTTGTTCTGTTTCTCAATTAAGAGTGTTATTCATGAGTTTTAGCATTTTGGTATCTAGAAAATCTCTCCATATACACGAGATTTTGCGTTGTTTGCTTTGTGGTTCTTTTGAACTATGAAACACTCATTATACACTTTTCTTGCAATGTCCTCTTCTTTCCCAATAAAGAGTGCTTTGCATCAATTTTCGCGTTTTTGTAGGTAAAAAGCTCAAAAACACTCAAAATATACCTTTTTGGTAACGTTTTTCTATTTCTTGATATTAGTTGGTTTGCATCCGTTTTAACGTTTTTCTACGTAAAATACTGAGAAGACACGTTTTCAGTAACTTTGTTTTGGATTCCCATATAGAGTGAGTTCCTTATTATTTATCGTCTCGTTGCCTAACATGCTAAAAAACACACAAAACACAGATTTCTGGTAAGGTCGTTTAATTTCCTCATAATGGAGGTTTTGCATGCACTTTAGGGTTTGGTACATAAGTCCGAACAAAAAAAGCTGAAATTATCTTTTTTGATAATATTCTTTTATCACATAATTGCCCTGAATTTTCCCAGAATTTTGGCATCTCGGTACCTATGAAAATGAATAACAAAAAAAAAAAAATCATATTTATTTTATTTTTTTATTTTTTTTATTCTCTAAATAAAGAGTGCTATTTGTGGGTTTTAGCTTTTTGGTACTTAAGGAACTTATAAAAACACATAATACACGTTTCTCGTAATGTCCCAAACATAATGTTCTTTGTATGTACTTAGCGTTTTTATAGATAACATGATCAAAAACACTCAAAATACATGTTACTGGTAATGTTATTCTGTTTCTCCATAAAGTTTGTTTTGCATGCGTTTTAGCGGTTTGGTATATAAGGGGTTAAAAAACATTTAAAGACAAATTCTTCGTGAAAGTTGGTTTTATTCCCATGTAATGTGATTGTTCTGCTTTTTAGTGATTTGTTGCATATCACGCTCAAAAACATTCAAAAGACACTTTTCTGGTAGTCATATTTTTTCCCACTTGAAGCTAGTTTCGCATGTAATTTGGCATTTTCGTAACTAAGAATGTTTAAAACACTAAAAACACACAATCTGGTAAGGTAGTTATGTTTATCGATTAAAAGTGTTATTCATGCATTTCATCATTTTGGTATGTAAAAATTTCTCTATATACACGAGTTTTTGCGTTTATTGCCTTGTGGTTCTTTTAAAACTATAAAACACTCATTATACACGTTTCTCATAATGTCGTTTTGTTTCCTAATATAGTGTTGTACATCCATTCTTGCATTTTTTGTAGTTAACAAGCTCAAAAACACTCAAAATATATCTTTTTTGGTAATGTTATTCTATTTCTTCATATAGGATGCTTTGCATCCGCTTTAGCGTTTTTCTACGTAAAACACTGAAAAGACACGTTTTCAGTAATTTTGTTTTGGATTCGCATAATCACTGATTTTCATATTATTTATCGTATTGGTGCCTAACATGCTGAAAAACACTGAAAAGACAGATTTCTGGTAAAGTCGTTTAACTTTCCTATATAGGTGGCTTTGCATGCACTTTAGGTTTTGGTACATAATCCGAAAAAAAAGCTATAATTAACTTTCATGATAATGTTCTTTTTTCCACATAAATTCCCTGAATTTTGGCAGAATTTTGTTAAATCAGTACCTATGAAGATGAAAAAAAAAAATCATTTTTTTTTTTAATTTTTTATTTATTATTATTTTTTTCTAAAAAAGTGTTATTTGTGGGTTTTAGCTTTTTGGTACTAAAGGAACTTAAAAAAACACTCATAATACATGTTTCTCGTAATGTCCTTTCGTTTCCCAAATATAAGGTTCTTTGCATGTATTTAAGCGTTTTTATAAATAACATGATCAAAAACACTAAAAATACATGTATTTGGTAATGTTTCTCTGTTTCTTCATGAAATGTATTTTGCATGCGTTTTTAGCGTTTTTGTATATAAGGAGCTCAGAAACACTTAAAGGCAAGTTCTTGGTAAAATTTTGTTTTATTCCCATGTAATGTGATTGCTCTGGTTTTTAGTGCTTTATTGCATAACACGCTCAAAAAACACTGAAAAGACATGCAAAGCCTCCCATATGAGGAAATTAAAGACCTTACCAGAAATCTGTCTTTTGAGTGTTTTTCAGCTTGTTAGGCACCAAAACGATAAATAATAAGGAACTCACTCTATGTGGGAATCCAAAAGAAAATTACTGAAACTGTGTCTTCTCAGTGTTTTACGTAGAAAAACGCTAAAACTGATGCAAACCAACCAATATCAAGAAGCAGAAAAACATTACCAAAAATGTATATTTTGAGTGTTTTTGAGCTTGTTACCTACAAAAAAAAAACGCTAAAAATTGATACAAAGCACTCTATATTGGGAAAGAAAGGGACATTGCGAGAAAAGTGTATAATGAATGTTTTATAGTTCAAAAAAACCCAAGGCAAAAAACGCAAAAACTCGTGTATATGGAGAAGTTTCCTAGATACCAAAATGCTGAAACTCATGAATAACACTCTTGAGAAACAGAAAAACCTTACTAAATGCGTGTCAAAAACACTAAAAGGCAAGTTCTTCGTAAAAGTTGGTTTTATTCCCATGTTATTTGATTGATTGCCCTGCTTTTTAGTGCTTTATTGCCTTACACGCTCACAAACACTCAAAAACACTATTCTGGTAACGTCATTTTTTTTCCCACATAAAGCTAGTGTCGCATGGAATTTGGAATTCTGGTAACTAAGAATGTAAAAAAACACTCAAAATACACGCATTCCGTAAGGTTGCTCTGTTTCTTGATTAAGAAAGTTATTCATGAGTTTCAGCATTTTAGTATCTTGGAAACTTCTCCACAGATACGAGTTTTTCCGTTTTTTGCCTTGTGATTCTGGTGAAACTATAAAACACTCATTATACACGTTTCTCGTTATGTCCTTTTTTTTCTTAATATACAGTGCTTTGCATCCATTTTTGCGTTTTTTTTTTATGTAACAAGTTCAAAAACACACAAAATATACTTTTCTGGTAATATTATTCTATTTTTTTCATATTGGTTGGTTTGCATCCGTTTTAACGTTTTTCTACGTAAATCTTTTAAAAGACACGTTTTCAGTAATTTTGTTTTTGATTTCCATATAAAGTGACTTTCATATTATCTATCGTTTTGGTGCCTAACATGCGAAGAAACACTCAAAAGACAGGTTTCTTGTAAAGTCGTTAAATTAACCCAAATAGGTGGCTTTGCATACACTATGGTTTGGTAAATAACTCCGAAAAAAAGTAAAATTAACTTTTTCGATAATGTTCTTTTTTCCACATAATTTCCCTGAATTTTGGCAGAATTTTGGCATCTTGATACGTATGAACATCAATAACAAAAAAAAAAAAAAATGCTATTTTTTTATTTATATATTTTTTTTTCTCTATAAAGAGTGTTATTCGTAGGTTTTAACGTTTTGGTACTTAAGGAACTTAAAAACATTCATAATACACATTTCTCGTCATGTCCTTTCGTTTCCCAAATATAGGGATCTTTGCATGTATTTAAGTGTTTTTGTAGGTAACATCATAAAAAACACTCAAAAACACTTGTTTTTGGTAATGTTATTCTGCTTCTCCATAAAGGAGTGTTTTGCGTGCGTTTTACCGATTTGTTATGTAAGGAGCTGAAAAACACTTCAAGGCAATTTCTTGGTAAAAGTTGGTTTTATTCCAATATAATATGATTGCCCTGCTTTTTAGTGCATTATTGCCTAACACGCTGAAAAACACTGAAAAGACACTTCTGGTAATGTCAGTTTTTTTCACACATAAAGCTAGTTTTGCATGCTATTTGGGGTTTTGCTAAGAATGTGAAAAAACACTCAAAATACACGCATTTGGTAATGTTGTTCTGTTTCTTAATTAAGAATGTTATTCATGAGTTTCAGCATTTTGGTATCTAAGAAACTTCTTTATATAAACGAGTATTTTTTGCCTTGTGGTTCTTGTGAACCACAAGTTCCTTTGCCGGAAAATAATAAGACACTCATTATACACGTTTCTCGTAATGTCCTTTTCTTTCCCAATAGGGAGTGCTTTGCATCCATTTTCGCGTTTTTTGTAGGTAACAAGCTCAAAAAAACTCAAAATATACCTTTTTGGTAATGTTATTCTATTTCTTCATATTGGTTGGTTTGCATCCGTTTTAGCGTTTTTCTACGTAAATCAACGAAAAGACACGTTTTCAGTAATTTTGTTTTCGATTCCCAAAGAATATTGCCAGAATTTTGGCATCTTAGTACCTATGAAGATGAATAAAAAAAAAATTATTTTTTAATTTTTTTTCTCTATAAAGAGTGTTATTTGTGAGTTTTAGCTTAAAACTTAAACTCATAATTTAACTTAAAAACACTCATAATACACGTTTCTCATAATGTCCTTTCGTTTCCCAAACATAAGGTTCTTTGCATGTATTTAAACGTTTTTATAAATAACATGATCAAAAACACTCAAAATACATGTTTTTGGTAATATTTCTCCATAAAGGATGTTTTGCATGCGTTTTAGCGTTTTGGTATGTAAGGAGTTAAAAAAAAAACACTTAAAGGCAAGTTCTTCGTAAAAGTTGGTTTTATTCCCATGTAATGTGATTGTTCTGCTGTTTAGTGCTTTGTTGCACATCACGCTCAAAAACACTCAAAAGACACTTTTCTGGTAATATTTTTTTTCCCCACATAAAGCTAGTTTCGCATGTAATTTGGGATTCTCGTAACTAAGAATGTGAAAAACACTCAAAATACACACATTTGGTAAGGTAGTCCTGCTTCTCAATTAAAAGTTTTATCCATGCATTTCAGCATTTTGGTATGTAAGAAACTTCTCTATATACACGAGTTTTTGCGTTTTTTGCCTTGTGGTTTCTGTGAAATTATAAAACACTCATTATACAAGTTTCTCGTAATGTTCTTTTGTTTCCCAATATAGAGTGCTTTCCATCCATTTTCGCATTTTTTGTAGGTAACAAGCTGAAAAATACTCAAAATATATCTTTGTGGTAATGTTATTCTATTTCTTCATATTGGTTGGTTTGCATCCGTTTTAGCGTTTTTCTTCGTAATCACTGAAAAGAAATGTTTTCAGTAATATTGTTGAAACTGCTGAAAAAACACTCAAATACATATTTTTTTGTAACTTCTTATATTGGAAACTTCCTTATATACACGAGTATTTTTTGCCTTGTGGTTCTTGTGAACCACAAGTTCTTTTGCTCAAAAATAATAAGACACTCATTATACACATTTCTCGTAATATCCTTTTGTTTCCCAATACGGAGTGCTTTACATCCATTTTTCGCGTTTTTTGTAGGTAACAAGCTCAAAAACACTCAAAATGTACCTTTTTGGTAATGTTATTTTATTTCTTCTTATTAGTTGGTTTGCATCCGTTTTAGCGTTTTTCTACGTAAAACACCGAAAAGACACGTTTTCAGTAATTTTGTTTTAGATTCCCATATAGAGTGACTTGCATGTTATTTACCGTTATGGTGCCTAACAAGTTGAAAAACACTCATAACACAGTTTTCTGGCAAAGACGTTTAATTTCCCCATATAGGTGGCTTTGCATACACTTTAGGGTTTGGTACATAACAGTACGAAAAGAAAAGCTAAAATTAACTTTTTTGATAATTGACTGATAATTTCCTGAATTTTGCCCAAATTTTGGCATCTCGGTACCTGTGAAGATGAAAAAGAAAGAAAAAATATCGTATTTATTTATTTATTTTTTCTCAATAAAGAGTGTTAATTATGGCTTTTTGCTTTTTGGTAAATAATGATCTTAAAAACACTCGTAATACACGTTTCTAATGCTATTCTCTTTCTCCATAAAGTGTGTTTTGCATGCGTGTTAGCGTTTTGGTATATAAGGAGCTCAAAACACTTAAAGGCAAGTTCTTGGTAAAAAATTGATTTTATTGTTATGTAAAGTGATTCCCCTCCTTTTTAGTGCTTTATTTCCTATCACGCTCAAAAACAGTCAAAAGACACTTTTCTGGTAATGTCATATTTTTTCCCACATAAAGCTGGTTTCGCATGCAATTTGGGATTTTGGTAACTAAGAATGTGAAAAGCACTCAAAATACACGCATTTAGTAAAGTTGTTCTGTTTCTCAATTAAGAGTGTTATTCATGAGTTTCAGCATTTTGGTATCTAGGAAACTTCTCCATATACACGAGAAAAACGCTGAGAAGATACATTTTCAGTAATTTTGTTTTGGATTCCCATATAGAGTGAGTTCCTTATTATTTATCATTTTGGTGCCTAACATGCTGAAAAACACTCTAAAGACAGATTTCTGATAAGGTCGTTTAATTTCCTCATATAGCAGGTCTTGTATGCACTTTAGGGTTTGTTACATAACAGTCCGAAAAAAAAGCTAAAATTAACTTTTTAGATAATATTCTTTTGTTCATATAATTTTCCTGAATTTTCCCAGAATTTTGGCATCTCGGTACCTATGAAGATGAAATTTTTTTTTTCTAAATAAAGAGTGTTATTTGTGGATTTTAGCTTTTTGGTACTTAAGTAACTTAAAAAAAAACACTCAAAATACACCTTTCTCGTAATGTCCTTTTCTTTCCCAAACATAATGTTCTTTGCATGTATTTAAGCGTTTTTATAGATAACATGATAAAAAAACACCCAAATTACATGTTTTTTGGTAATGTTATTCTGTTTCTCCATAAAGTTTGTTTCGCATGCGTTTTAGCTGTTTGGTATATAAGGAGCTGAAAAATATTTAAAGGCAAGTTCTTGGTAAAAATTGGTTTTATTCCAATGAAAAGTGATTGCCTTGCTTTTTAGTGCTTTATTGCCTATCCCGCTCAAAAACACTCAAAAGACATTTTTCTGGAAATGTCATGTATTCCCACATAAATCTGGTTTTGCATGAAATTCATGTTTTTGGTAACGAAGAATATGAAAAACACTCAAATTACACGAATTTGGTAAGGTTGTTCTGTTTCTCAATTAAGAGTGTTATTCATGAGTTTCAGCATTTTGGTATCTAGGAAACTTCTCCATATACACGAGTTTTTGCGTTTTTTGCCTTGTTGTTCTTTTGAACTATAATACAGTCATTATACACTTTTCTCGCAATGTCCCTTTGTTTCCAAATATAGAGTGCTTTATATCAATTTTAGCGTTTTTTTGTAGGTAACAAGCTCAAAAACACTAAAAATATACCTTTTTGGTAATGTTTTTTTTTTCTATTTTTTAATATTGGTTAATTTGCATCCATTTTAGGGTTTTTCTACGTAAAACATTTGGAAGACAGGTTTTCAGTAATTTTGTTTTGGATTCCCTTATAAAGTGAGTTCATTATTATTTATCATTTTTGTGCCTAACATGCTGAAAAACACTCAAAAGACAGATTTCTGGTAAGGTCGTTTAGTTTCCTTATATGGGAGGCTTTTGCATGCAGTTTAGGGTTTGGTACATAATAGTCCGAAAAAAAAGCTTAAATCAACTTTTTTGATAATATTCTTTTATCATATAATTGCTTTCAATTTTCCCAGAATTTTGGTATTTCGGGACCTATGAAGATGAATAGCAAAAAAAAAAAAATGCTATTTTTAAAATTTTTTTATTTAATTTTTTCTAAATAAAAAGTGGGTTTTAGGTTTTTGGTACCTAACAAACTAAAAAAAAACACTCATAATATACGTTTCTCGTAATGTCCTTTTGTTTCCCAAAAATAACGTTCTTTTTATGTATTAAAGCGTTTTTATAGATAACATGATAAAAAAAAACACTCAAAATACATGTTTTTGGTAATTTTTTGATTCTTGATTAAAATTGGTTTTATTTAAATGTAATGTGATTGCCCTGCTTTTTAGTGCTTTATCATATCAGGCTGAAAAACACTCAAAAGACATTTTTCTGGTAATGTCATTTTTTGTTCTCACATAAAGCTGGTTTCGCATGCAATTTGGGGTTTTGGTAACTAAGAATGTGAAAAGCTTTCAAAATACATTCATTTAGTAAGGTTGTTCTTTTTCTGAATTAGGAATATTATTTCATGAGTTTTAGCATTTTGGTATGTAAGAAACTTCTCTATATACACGAGTTTTTGCGTTTTTTGTTTAGTGGTTCTTGTCAAACTATAAAACAATCATTATGCACGTTTCTCTAAATGTCCTTTTGCTTCCCAATATAGAGTGCTTTTTTCTTTTTTATGTAACAAGCTAAAAAACACACAAAATATAATTTTTTGGTTATGTTATTCTATTTCTTCATATTGATTGGTTTGCATCCGTTTTAGCGTTTTTCTACGTAAATCTTTTAAAAAACACGTTTTCAGTAATTTTGTATTGGATTTCCATATAGAGTGACTTTCATATTATTTCTCGTTTTGATGCCTAACATGCAAAAAAAAACACTCAAAAGACAGGTTTCTTGTAAATTCGTTAAATTTTATCAAATAGGTGGCTTTGCATGCACTTAATTGATTGAAACATAACTCCGAAAAAAAAGGTAAAATTACCTTTTTCGATAGTTTTTTCCACATAATTTCCCTGAATTTAGGCAGAATTTTGGCATCTTGGTACCTATGAACATCAATAACAAAAAAAATAAGAAAGCTATTTTTTTATTTATTATTTTTTTCTCTATAAAGAGTGTTATTTGTAGGTTTTAACGTTTTGGTACTTAAGGAACTTAAAAAAAACATTCATAATACACATTTCTCGTAATGTCCTTTCGTTTCCCAAATATGGGGATCTTTGCATGTATTTAAGCGTTTTTATAGGTAACATGATAAAAAACACTCAAAACTCTTGTTTTTAGTAATGTTATTGTGCTTCTCCATAAAGGAGTGTTTTACATGCGTTTTAGCGATTTGGTATGAAAGGAGCTGAAAAACACTTCAAAGCAAGTTTTTGGTAAAAGTTGGTTTTATTCCAATGTAATATGTTTGCCCTTCTTTTCAGTGCTTTATTGCCTAACACGCTCAAAAACACTGAAAAGATACTTCTGATAATGTCATTTTTTTCCCACATAAAACTAGTTTCGCATGCTATTTAGGGTTTTGGAAAGAATGTGAAAAAAACACTCAAAATACATGCATTTGGTAATGTTGTTCTGTTTCTCAATTAACACTGTTTTTCATGAGTTTCAGCATTATGGTATCTAAGAAATTTCTTTATATACACGAATTTTTGCGTTTTTTGCCTTGCTGTTCTTGTGAACCAAAAGTTCTTTTGCCCGAAAATAATAAGGCACTCATTATACATGTTTCTCGTAATGTCCTTTTCTTTCCCAATAGGGAGTGCTTTGCATCCATTTTCGCGTTTTTTGTTGGCAACAAGCTCAAAAAAACTCAAAATATACCTTTTTCGTAATGTAATTCTATTTCTTCATTTTGGTTGGTTTGCATCCGTTTTAGAGTTTTTCTACGTAAAACACCGAAAAGACACGTTTTCAGTAATTTTGTTTTCGATTCCCAAAGAATATTGCCAGAATTTTGGCATCTTGGTACCTATACAGATGAATAACAAAAGAAAAAAAATTCTTTTCTTTTTTTTCTCTCTATAGAGTGTTATTTGGGGGTTTTAGATTTTTTGGTACTTAAGGAACTTAAAAAACATTCATAATACACGTTTCTCGTAATGTCCTTTCGTTTCCCAAAAATAGGGTTCTTTGCGTATATTTAAGCGTTTTTATTGGTAACATGATCAAAAATACTCAAAATACATGTTTTTGGTAATGTTCTTCTGTTTCACCATAAAGTGTATTTTGCATGCATTTTAGTGATTTGGTATATAAGGAGCTCAAAAACACTTAAAGGCAAGTTCTTTTTTGAAAATTTAATTTATTTCAATGTAATGTGTTTGCCCTGCTTTTTAGTGCTTTATTACCTAGAACGCTCAAAAACACTCAAAAGACATTTTTCTTGTAATGTCGTTTTATTTTCCACATAAAGCTGGTTTCGCATGCAATTTGGGGTTTTGGTAACTAAGAATGTCAAAAGCACTCAAAATTAACGCATTTAGTAAGATTGTTCTGTTTCTCAATTAAGAGTGTTGTTCCAGAGTTTCAGCATTTTAGAATGTAAGAAACTTCTCTATATACACGAGTTTTTGCGTTTTTTGCCTTGTAGTTCTTGTGAAACTATAAAACACTCATTATACACGTTTCTCGTAATGTCTTTTTCCTTCCCAATATAGAGAGATTTCCATCCATTTTCGCGTTTTTTGTAGGTAACAATTTAAAAAAACACTCAAAATGTACCTTTTTGGTAATGTTATTTTATTTCTTCATATTGGTTGGTTTGCATCCGTTTTAGTGTTTTTCTTCGTAAAACACCGAAAAGACACGTTTTTAGTAATTTTGTTTTGGAATCCTATAGAGATTGACTTCCATGTTATTTATCGTGTTGGTTCCTAAGATGCTGAAAAACACTCATAAGACCGTTTTCTGGCAAAGACGTTTAATTTCCCCATATAGATGGCTTTGCATGCACTTTATGGGTTTTGTACATAACAGTCCGAAAAAAAAAGCTAAATTTAACTTTTTTGATAATGTTCTTATTTCACATAATTTCCTGAATTTTGCCCGAATTTTGGCATATCGGTACCTGTGAATAAAAAAAAAAATATCGTATCTTCTTTCATTTATTTATTGTTTCTCAATAAAGAGTGTATTTATTGCTTATAGCTTTTTGGTAATTAATGAACTTAAAAACACTTGAAATACACGTTTCTCGTAATCTTCCTTTCGTTTCCGAAAAATAGTGATCTTTGCATGTATTTAAGCGTTTTTATTGGTAACATGATCAAAAACACTCAAAATTCATGTTTTTGGTAATGTTATTATGTTTCACCATAAAGTGTGTTTTGCATGCGTTTTAGTGTTTTGGTATATAAAGACCTCAAAAACACTTAAAGGCAAGTTCTTGGTAAAAATTCGTTTTACTCCAATGTAATGTGATTGCCTTCCTTTTTAGTGCTTTATTTCCTATCACGCTCAAAAATACTCAAAAGACACTATTCTAGTAAAGTTTTTTTTCCCACAATCTATTTTCGCATTCAATTTGGGGTTTTGGTAACTAAGAATTATAAAAGCACTCAAAATACATGCATTTAGTAAGGTTGTTCTGTTTCTTAATTCAGAGTGTTATACATGAGTTTTAGCATTTTGGTATATAGGAAACAATCCGAAAAAAAAAGCTATAATTAACTTTTATGATAATGTTCTTTTTTCCACATAAATTCCCTGAATTTTTGCAGAATTTTTTCATCTCGGTACCTATGAATATGAATAACAAAAAAAAAAAAATCCCATTTTCTTATTTTTGATTCATTTTTTTTTTTTTCTAAATAGTTTTATTTGTGGGTTTTAGCTTTTTGGTACTGAAGGAACTTAAAAATCACTCATAATACACGTTTCTCGTAATGTTCTTTCGTTTCCCAAACATAATGTTCTTTGCATGTATTTAAGCGTTTTTATAGATAATATGATCAAAAACACTCAAAATACATGTATATGGTAATGTAATTCTGATTCTCCATAAAATGTATTTTGCATGCGTTTTAGCGTTTGGTACGTAAGGAGCTCAAAAACACTTAAAGACAAGTTCTTGGTAAAATTTGGTTTTTATTCCCATGTAATGTGATTGCCGTGGCTTTTAGAGCTTTATTACGTAACACGCTCAAAAACACTGAAAAGACATGCAAAGCGTCCCATATGAGGAAATTAAAGAACTTACCTGAAATCTGTCTTTTGAGTGTTTTTCAGGATGTTAGGCACCAAAACGATAAATAATAATGAACTCACTCTATGTGGGAATCCAAAAGAAAATTACTAAAAACGTGTCTTCTCAGTGTTTTACGTAGAAAAACGCTAAAACTGATTGAAACTAACGTATATCGAGAAGCAGGAAAATATTACCACAAATGTATATTTTGAGTGTCTTTGAGCTTGTTACCTACAAAAAAAAACGCGAAAAAGGATACAAAGCACTCTATATTGGGAAACAAAGGGAAATTGCGAGAAAAGTGTATAATGAAAGTTTTATAGTTAAAAAAAAAACAGAAGGCAAAAAACGCAAAAACTCGTGTATATGCTGAAACTCATGAATAACACTCTTAATTGAGACACAGAGCATCCTTACTAAATGCTGTCAAAAACACTAAAATGCAAGTTCTTTTTAAAAGTTGGTTTTATTCTCATGTAATGTGATTGCCCTGCTTTTTAGTGCTTTATTGCCAAACACGCTGAAAAACACTCAAAGACACTTTTCTGGTAATGTCATTTTTTTCCCACATAAAGCTAGTTTCGCATGGAATTTAGGGTTTTGGTAACTAAGAATGTAAAAAAACACACAAAATACACGCATTTAATAAGGTTGTTCTGTTTCTTGATTAAGAGTGTTATTTATGAGTTTCAGTATTTTAGTATCTTTAGTATCTTCTCCATACAGTCGAGTTTTTGCGTTTTTTGCCTTGTGATTCTGGTGAAACTATAAAACACTCATTATACACGTTTCTCATTATGTCCTTTGTGCTTTGTATCCATTTTCGCGTTTTTTTTTTTTATGTAACAAGCTCAAGAACACACAAAATATAGTTTTATGGTAATGTTTTTCTATTTCTTCATATTCGTTGGTTTGCATCCGTTTTAGCGTTTTTCTACGTAAATCTTTTAAAACACACGTTTCCAGTAATTTTGTTTTGGATTTCCATATAGAGTGACTTTCATATTATTTATCGTTTTGGTGTCTAACATGCTTTTTGGTGCCTTTTGCTTCCCAATATAGAGTGCTTTCCATCCATTTTCGCGTTTTTTGTAGGTAACAGTTTCAAAAACAGTCAAAATATACCTTTTTGGTAATGTTATTCTATTTCTTCATTTTGGTTGATTTGCATTCGTTTTAGCGTTTTTGTACGTAATACACCGAAAAGACACATTTTCAGTAATTTTGTTTTGGACTCCCATATAGATTGACTTCATTGGGTTTTATCGCGTTGGTTCCTAACATGCTGAAAAAAACTCATAAGACAGTTTTCTGGCAAAGACGTTTAATTTCCCCATATAGGTGGCTTTGCATGCAATTTAGGGGTTTGGTACATAACAGTCCGAAAAAAAAGCTAAATTTAACTTTTTTGATAATGTTCTTATTTCATATAATTTCCTGAACTTTGCCCGAATTTTGGTACCTTACCTGTGAAGATGAATAAGAATGAAAAAAAAAATATCGTATTTTTTTATTTATTTATTTTTTCTCAATAAAGAATGAAATTTATGGCTTTTAGCTTTTTCGTACTTAAGTTCGTAATTAACTTAAAAGCACTCATAATACACGTTTCTTGTTATGTCCTTTCGTTTCCCAAAAATAGGGTTCATTGCATGTATTTAAGCGTTTTTATTGGTAACATGATCAAAAACACTGAAAATACATGTTTTTGGTAATATTATTCTGTTGCACCATTAAGTGTATTTTGCATTTGCACTCAATATAGAGTGTTTTGGTATATAAGGAGCTCAAATACACTTAAAGGCAAGTTCTTGTTAAAAAAAGGTTTTATTCCAATGTAATGTGATTGCCCTGGTTTTTAGTGCTTTATTGCCTAACACGCTCAAAAACACTCAAAAGACATTTTTCTGGTAATGTCATTTTTTTCTCACAAAAAGCTAGTTTCGCATGCAATTTGGGGTTTTGGTAACTAAGGATGTGAAAAGCACTCAAAATACACGCATTTATAAAGATTGTTCTGTTTCTAAATTAAAAGTGTTGTTGCAGAGTTTCAGCATTTTGGAATGTAAGAAACTTTTCTATATACACGAGTTTTTGCGTTTTTTGCCTTGTAGTTCTTGTGAAACTATAAAACACTCATTATACACGTTTCTCGTAATGTCCTTTTCCTTCGCAATATGGAGTGCTTTCCATCCATTTTCGCGTTTTTTGTAGATAACAATTTCAAAAACACTCAAAATATACCTTTTTTGTAATGTTATTTTTTTCTTCATATTGGTTGGTTTGCATCCGTTTTAGTGTTTTTCTACGTAAAACACCGAAAAGACACGTTTTTAGTATATTTTTTTGGATCCCCATATAGATTGACTTCCATGTCATTTATCATGTTGGTTCCTAAGATGCTGAAAAATACTCATAAGTTCATTTTCTGGCAAAGACGTTTTATTTCCCCATATAGGTGGCTTTGCATGCACTTTAGGGGTTTGGTACATAACACCAAAAAAAAAAAACATTTAACATAATTTCCTGAATTTTGCCCGAATTTTGGCATCTTGGTACCTGTGAAGATGAATAAAAAAGAAAAAAATATCACATTTTTTTTTATTTATTTATTGTTTCTCAATAAAGAGTGTTATTTGTGGCTTTTAGCTTTTTGGTAATTAATGAACTTAAAAACACTCATAATACACGTTTCTCGTAATCTCCTTTCGTTTCCCAAAAATAGTGTTTTTTTGCATGTATTTAAGCGTTTTTATTGGTAACATGATCAAAAACACTAAAAATACATGTTTTTAGTAATATTATTCTGTCTCACCATAAAGAGTGTTTTGCATGCGTTTTAGTGTTTTGGTATATAAGGAGCTCAAAAACACTTAAAGGCAAGTTCTTGGTAAAAATTCGTTTTCCTGCAATGTAATGTGATTGCCCTCCTTTTTAGAACTTTATTGTCTATCACGCTCAAAAACACTCAAAAGACACTTTTCTGGTAGTCATTTTTTTTTCCATAAATCTATTTTCGCAATTAATTTTGGGTTTTGGTAACTAAGAATGTGAAAAACACTCAAAATACACGCATTTATTAAGGTTGTTCTGTTTCTCAATTAGGAGTGTTATACATGAGTTTTAGCATTTTTGTATCTAGGAAACCTCTTCATATACACGAGATTTTGCGTTTTATGCCTTGTGGTTCTTTTGAACTATAAAACACTCATTATACACTTTTCTTGCAATGTCCTTTTGTTTCCCAATATAGAGTGCTTTACATCAATTTCGCGTTCTTTGTAGGTAACAAGCTCAAAAACACTCAAAATATACCTTTTTAGTAACGTTTTTCTATTTCTTGATATTGGTTGCTTTGCATCCGTTTTAGCATTTTTGTACGTAAAACACTGAGAACACATGTTATCAGTAACTTTGTTTTGGATTCCTATATAGAGTGAGTTCCTTATTATTTATCGTTTTGGTGCCTAACATGCTAAAAAACACTCAAAACACAGATTTCTGGTAAGGTCGTTTAATTTTCTTATATAGTAGGCTTTGCATGCACTTTAGGGTTTGGTACATAACAGTCCGAAAGAAGAAGCTGAAATTAACTTTTTTGATAATATTCTTTTATCATATGATTACCCTGAATTTTCCCAGAATTTTGTCATCTCGGTACTATGAAGATGAATAACAAAAAAAAAAAATCCTATTTTTTATTTATTTATTTTTTTTTATTTTCTAAATAAAAGAGTGTTATTTGTGGGTTTTAGCTTTTTGGTATTTAAGGAACTTAAAAAACACTCATAATACACGTTTCTAGTAATATCCTTTTGTTTCCCAAATATAATGTTCTTTGCATGTATTTAAGCGTTTTTATAGATAACAAGATCAAAAACACTCAAAATACATGTTTTTGGTAATGGTATTCGGTTTCTCCATAAAGTTTGTTTTGCATGCGTTTTAGCGGTTTGTTATATAAGGAGCTCAAAAAAACTGAAAGGCAAGTTTTTGGCATAAATTGATGTTATTCCAGTGTAATATGATTGCCCTGCTTTTTAGTGGTTTATTGCCTATCACGCTGAAAAACACTTAAAAGACATTTTTATGGTAATGTCTTTTTTTTCTCACATAAAAGTGATTTCGCATGCAATTTGGGGTTTTGGTAACTAAGAATGAGAAAAGCACTCAAAAAACACGCATTTAGTAACGTTGTTCTGTTTTTTAATTAAGAGTGTTTTTCATGAGTTTCAGCATTTTGGTATCTACGAACCTTCTCCATATACACGAGTTTTTGTGTTTTTTGCCTTTTGGTTCGTTTGAAATATAAAAAAAAAACTCATTATACACTTTTCTTGCAAAGTCCTTTTGTTTTCTAATATAGAGTGCTTTGGATCAATTTTCCCGTTTTTTGTACGTAACAAACTCAAAAACACTCAAAATATACCTTTTTGATAATGTTTTTCTCTTTCTTGATATTAGTTGGTTTGCATCCGTTTTAGCGTTTTTCTACGTAAAACACTGAAAAGACACGTTTTCAGCAATTTTGTTTTGGATTCTCATATAGAGTGAGTTTCTTATTATTTATCGTTTTGGTGCCTAACTTGGTGATAAACACTCAAAAAACAGATTTCTGGTAAGGTCGTTTAATTTCCTCATATAGGAGTTTTTGGATACACTTTAGGGTTTGGTATATAACAGTCCAAAAAATAGCTAAAATTATCTTTTTTGATAGTTTTCTTTTATCATATAATAGCCCTGAATTTTCCCACAATTTTGGCATCTCGGTACTTATGAAGATGAATAACAAAAAAAATCCTATTTTTTTTATTTTCTTACTTTTTTTTCTAAATAAAGAGTGTTATTTGTGGGTTTTAACTTTTTGGTACTTAAGGAACTTAAAAACACTTATAATACACATTTCTCGTAATGTCCTTTCGTTTCGCAAACATAAGGTTCTTTGTATGTATTTAAGCGTTTTTATAGATAACATGATCAAAAACACTCAAAATATATGTTTTTGGTAATTTTATTTTTTCTCCATAAAAGGTGTTTTACATGCGTTTTAGCGTTTTGGTATGTAATGACCTCAAAAACACTTAAAGGCAAGTTCTTGGTAAAAGTTGTTTTTATTTCCATGTAATGTGATTACTCTGCTTTTTATTGCTTTATTGCCTAACACGCTCAGAAACACTCAAAACACACTTTCCTGGTAATATCATTTTTTTTCCCATATAAAGTTAGTTTTGCATGGAATTTGGGGTTTTGGTATCTAAGAATGTGAAAAAAAAACTCAAAACACAGGTATTTAGTAAGGTTGTTCTATGTTTTAATTAAGTGTTATTCATGAGTTCCAGCATTTTGGTATGTAAGAAACTTTTCTAATACACTTATTTGGTAAGGTATTTCTGTTTCAAAATAAAAAGTGTTATTTATGATTTTCAGCTTTTTGGTATGTAAGAAACTTCTTTATGTACACGAGTTTTTGAGCTTTTTACCTTGTGGTTCTTGTCAAACTTTAAAACACTCATACAGGTTTCTCGTAATGTTCTTTTCTTTGCCAATATAAAGTGCTTTCCATCCATTTTTGCATTTTTTGTAGGTAACAAGCTCAAAAACACATGAAAATATATCTTTTTGGTAATATTATTCTAATTCTTCATATTGGTTGGTTTACATCCGTTTTAGCGTTTTTCAATGTAAATCACTGAAAAGACAAGTTTTCAGTAATATTGTTGAAATGTCTGAAAAAAACACTCAAAAGACAGGTTTCTGGTAAAGTCGCGTAATTTCCCCATATAGGTGGATTTGCATACACTTCAGGGTTTGTACATAACTTCGGAAAAAAGCTAAAATTATTCTTTTTTATGCTTTTTTTTAATTTCCATGAATTTTGACAAAATTTTGGCATCTCGGTACCATAAAGATGAATAAGAAAAAAAAATTTTCTCTCCATAAAGAGTGTTATTTGTGGGTTTTAGCTTTTTGGAACTTAAGTAACTTAAAAACACTCATAATACACGATTTTCGTAATGTCCTTTTGTTATACAAACGTAGGGTTCTTTACATGTATTTAAGCGTTTTTATAGGTTACATGGTCAAAAACACTCAAAACACATGTTTTTGGTAATGCTATTCTGTTTCTCCATAAAGGGTGTTTTGCATGCGTTTTAGAGATTTGGTATGTAAGGAGTTCAAAAACACTAAAAGGCAAGTTCTTCGTAAAAGTTGGTTTTATTCCCATGTAATATGATTGTTCTGCTTTTTAGTGCTTTGTTGCATATCACGCTCAAAAACACTAAAAAAAAAAATACTTTTTTGGTAATGTCATTTTTTTTCCCAAAAGAAGGTTGTTTCGCAAGTAATTTGGCATTTTCGTAACTAAGAATGTGAAAAACACTCAAAATTAACAATTTGGTAAGGTAGTTCTGTTTATCAATTAAAAGTGTTATTCATGCATTTCATCATTTCGGTATGTAAGAAATTTCTCTATATATACGAGTTTTTGCGTTTATTGCCTTGTGTTTCTTTTAAAACTATAAAAAAAAAACTTATTATACACGCTTCTCGCAATGTCTTTTTGTTTCCTAATATAGAGTACTTTACATCCATTTTCGCATTTTTTTGTTGGTAACAAGCTCAAAAACACTGAAAATATATCTTTTTGGTAACGTTATTCTATTTCATCATATAGGTTGGTTTGCCTCAGCTTTAGCGTTTTTCTACGTAAAACAAAGACTCGTTTTCAGTAATTTTGTTTTGGATTCACATATTGACTGACTTCCATATTATTTATCGTTCTGGTGCGTAACATGCTGAAAAACACTGAAAAGAAAGGTTTCTGTTTAAATCGTTTAACTTCCCTATATAGGTGTCTTTGTATGCACTTTAGGGTTTGGTACATAACAATCCGAAAAAAAAGCTATAATTAACTTTTTTGGTAAGGTTCTTTTTTCCATATAAATTCCCTGAATTTTGGTAGAATTTTGGCATCTTTGTACCTATAAGGATGAATAACCAAAAAAAAAAAATCTCATTTTTTAATTTTTTAATTCATTATTTTTTTTCTCAATAAATAGTGTTATTTGTGGGTTTTAGCTTTTAGGTACTGAAGGAACTTAAAAAACACTCATAATACACGTTTCTCGTAATGTCCTTTCGTTTCCCAAACATAAAGTTCTTTGCATGTATTTAGTCGTTTTTTATAGATAATATGATCAAAAACACTCAAAATACATGTATTTGGTAATATTATTCTGTTTCTCCATAAAATGTATTTTGCATGCGTTTTAGCGTTTTGGTATGTAAGGAATTCAAAAACACTTAAAGGCAAGTTCTTGGTAAAATTTGGTTTTATTCCCATGTAATGTGATTGCCCTTCCTTTTAGTGCTTTATTGCGTAACACGCTCAAAAACACTCAAAAGACATGCAAGGCCTTGCATATGAGGAAATTAGAGACCTTACCAGAAATCTGTGTTTTGAGTGTTTTTCAGCATGTTAGGCACCAAAATGATAAATAATAAGGAACTCACTCTATGTGGGAATCCAAAAGAAAATTACTGAAAACGTGTCTTCTCAGTGTTTTACGTAGAAAAACGCTAAAACTGAAGCAAACCAACCAATATCAAGAAGCAGAAAAACATTACCAAAAATGTATATTTTGAGTATTTTTGAGCTTGTTACCTACAAAAAAAAAAAAAAACGCAAAAATTGATACAAAGCACTCTATATTGGGAAAGAAAGTGACATTGCGAGAAAAGTGTATAATGAATGTTTTATACTTAAAAAAAAAAAAAAAAAAAACAAGGCAAAACACGCAAAAACTCGTGTATATGGAGAAGCTTCCTAGATACTAAAATGCTGAAACTCATGAATAACACTCTTAATTGAGAAACAGAACAACCTTACTGAATGCCTGTCAAAAACACTAATAGGCAAGTTCTTCGTAAAAGTTGGTTTTATTCCCATGTAATGTGATTGCCTTGCTTTTTAGTGCATTATTGTCTAACGCGCTCAAAAACACTCAAAGACACTTTTCTGGTAATGTCATTTTTTTTCCACATAAAGTTAGTTTCGCATGGAATTTGGGGTTTTGGTAACTAAGATTGTAAAAAAAACACTCAAAATACATGCATTTAGTAAGGTTGTTCTGTTTCTTAATAAAGAGTGTTATTCATGAGTTTCAGCATTTTGGTATCTTAGAAACTTCTCCATACAGACGAGTTTTTGCGTTGTTTGCCTTGTCATTCTGTTGAAACTATAAAACACTCATTATACACGTTTCTCGTTATGTCCTTTTTTTCCTAATATACAGTGCTTTGCATTTATTTTTGCGTTTTTTTTTTATGTAACAAGCTCAAAAACACACAAAATATACTTTTCTGGTAATATTATTCTACTTTTTCATATTGGTTGGTTGGCATCCGGTTTAGAGTTTTTTCTACGTAAATCTTTTAAAAGACACGTTTTCAGTAATTTTGTTTTGGATTTCCATATAGAGAGACTTTAATATTATTTATCGTTTTGGTGCCTAACATGCGTAAAAACACTCAAAAGACAGGTTTCTTGTAAAATCGTTAAATTTTCCCAAATAGGTGGCTTTGCATACACTTTATGGTATGGTACATAACTCCGTAAAAAAGGTAAAATTATCTTTTTCGATAATGTTCTTTTTTCCACAAAATTTCCCTAAATTTTTGCAGAATTTTGGCATCTTGGTACCTATGAATATGAATAACAAAAAAATGAAAATGATAGTTTTTTTATTTATTATTATTTTTTTCTCTATAAAGAGTGTTTTTTTTTAGTTTTTAACGTTTTGGTACGTAAGCAACTTAAAAACATTCATAATACACATTTCTCATTTCGTTTCCCAAATATAGGGATCTTTGCATGTATTTAAGCGTTTTTATAGGTAACATGATAAAAAACACTCAAAACACTTGTTTTTGGTAATGTTATTCTGCTTCTCCATAAAGGAGTGTTTTGCATGCGTTTTAGCTATTTGTTATGTAAGGAGCTGAAAAACACTTGAAGGCAAGTTCTTGGTAAAAATTGGTTTTATTCCAATGTAATATAATTGAACCTTCTCCATATACACGAGTTTTTGTGTTTTTTGCCTTTTGGTTCGTTTGAAATATAAAAAAAAAACTCATTATACACTTTTCTTGCAAAGTCCTTTTGTTTTCTAATATAGAGTGCTTTGGATCAATTTTCCCGTTTTTTGTACGTAACAAGCTCAAAAACACTCAAAATATACCTTTTTGATAATGTTTTTCTCTTTCTTGATATTAGTTGGTTTGCATCCGTTTTAGCGTTTTTCTACGTAAAACACTGAAAAGACACGTTTTCAGCAATTTTGTTTTGGATTCTCATATAGAGTGAGTTTCTAATTATTTATCGTTTTGGTGCCTAACATGGTGATAAACACTCAAAAAACAGATTTCTGGTAAGGTCGTTTAATTTCCTCATATAGGAGTTTTTGGATACACTTTAGGGTTTGGTATATAACAGTCCAAAAAATAGCTAAAATTATCTTTTTTGATAGTTTTCTTTTATCATATAATAGCCCTGAATTTTCCCACAATTTTGGCATCTCGGTACCTATGAAGATGAATAACAAAAAAAATCCTATTTTTTTTATTTTCTTACTTTTTTTTTCTAAATAAAGAGTGTTATTTGTGGGTTTTAACTTTTTGGTACTTAAGGAACTTAAAAACACTTATAATACACATTTCTCGTAATGTCCTTTCGTTTCGCAAACATAAGGTTCTTTGTATGTATTTAAGCGTTTTTATAGATAACATGATCAAAAACACTCAAAATATATGTTTTTGGTAATTTTATTTTTTCTCCATAAAAGGTGTTTTACATGCGTTTTAGCGTTTTGGTATGTAATGACCTCAAAAACACTTAAAGGCAAGTTCTTGGTAAAAGTTGTTTTTATTTCCATGTACGAGTAATGTGATTACTCTGCTTTTTATTGCTTTATTGCCTAACACGCTCAGAAACACTCAAAACACACTTTTCTGGTAATATCATTTTTTTTCCCATATAAAGTTAGTTTTGCATGGAATTTGGGGTTTTGGTATCTAAGAATGTGAAAAAAAACTCAAAACACAGGTATTTAGTAAGGTTGTTCTATTTTTTAATTAAGTGTTATTCATGAGTTCCAGCATTTTGGTATGTAAGAAACTTTTCTAATACACTTATTTGGTAAGGTATTTCTGTTTCAAAATAAAAAGTGTTATTTATGATTTTCAGCTTTTTGGTATGTAAGAAACTTCTTTATGTACACGAGTTTTTGAGCTTTTTACCTTGTGGTTCTTGTCAAACTTTAAAACACTCATACAGGTTTCTCGTAATGTTCTTTTCTTTGCCAATATAAAGTGCATTCCATCCATTTTTGCATTTTTTGTAGGTAACAAGCTCAAAAACACATGAAAATATATCTTTTTGGTAATATTATTCTAATTCTTCATATTGGTTGGTTTACATCCGTTTTAGCGTTTTTCAATGTAAATCACTGAAAAGACAAGTTTTCAGTAATATTGTTGAAATGTCTGAAAAAAACACTCAAAAGACAGGTTTCTGGTAAAGTCGTGTAATTTCCCCATATAGGTGGATTTGCATACACTTCAGGGTTTGTACATAACTTCGGAAAAAAGCTAAAATTATTCTTTTTTATGCTTTTTTTTAATTTCCATGAATTTTGACAAAATTTTGGCATCTCGGTACCATAAAGATGAATAAGAAAAAAAAATTTTCTCTCCATAAAGAGTGTTATTTGTGGGTTTTAGCTTTTTGGAACTTAAGTAACTTAAAAACACTCATAATACACGATTTTCGTAATGTCCTTTTGTTATACAAACGTAGGGTTCTTTACATGTATTTAAGCGTTTTTATAGGTTACATGGTCAAAAACACTCAAAACACATGTTTTTGGTAATGCTATTCTGTTTCTCCATAAAGGGTGTTTTGCATGCGTTTTAGAGATTTGGTATGTAAGGAGTTCAAAAACACTAAAAGGCAAGTTCTTCGTAAAAGTTGGTTTTATTCCCATGTAATATGATTGTTCTGCTTTTTAGTGCTTTGTTGCATATCACGCTCAAAAACACTAAAAAAAAACACTTTTTTGGTAATGTCATTTTTTTTCCCAAAAGAAGGTTGTTTCGCAAGTAATTTGGCATTTTCGTAACTAAGAATGTGAAAAACACTCAAAATTAACAATTTGGTAAGGTAGTTCTGTTTATCAATTAAAAGTGTTATTCATGCATTTCATCATTTCGGTATGTAAGAAATTTCTCTATATATACGAGTTTTTGCGTTTATTGCCTTGTGTTTCTTTTAAAACTATAAAAAAAAAATTATTATACACGCTTCTCGCAATGTCTTTTTGTTTCCTAATATAGAGTACTTTACATCCATTTTCGCATTTTTTTGTTGGTAACAAGCTCAAAAACACTGAAAATATATCTTTTTGGTAACGTTATTCTATTTCATCATATAGGTTGGTTTGCCTCAGCTTTAGCGTTTTTCTACGTAAAACAAAGACTCGTTTTCAGTAATTTTGTTTTGGATTCACATATTGACTGACTTCCATATTATTTATCGTTCTGGTGCGTAACATGCTGAAAAACACTGAAAAGAAAGGTTTCTGTTTAAATCGTTTAACTTCCCTATATAGGTGTCTTTGTATGCACTTTAGGGTTTGGTACATAACAATCCGAAAAAAAAGCTATAATTAACTTTCTTGGTAAGGTTCTTTTTTCCATATAAATTCCCTGAATTTTGGTAGAATTTTGGCATCTTTGTACCTATAAGGATGAATAACCAAAAAAAAAAAATCTCATTTTTTAATTTTTTAATTCATTATTTTTTTTCTCAATAAATAGTGTTATTTGTGGGTTTTAGCTTTTAGGTACTGAAGGAACTTAAAAAACACTCATAATACACGTTTCTCGTAATGTCCTTTCGTTTCCCAAACATAAAGTTCTTTGCATGTATTTAGTCGTTTTTTATAGATAATATGATCAAAACCACTCAAAATACATGTATTTGGTAATATTATTCTGTTTCTCCATAAAATGTATTTTGCATGCGTTTTAGCGTTTTGGTATGTAAGGAATTCAAAAACACTTAAAGGCAAGTTCTTGGTAAAATTTGGTTTTATTCCCATGTAATGTGATTGCCCTTCCTTTTAGTGCTTTATTGCGTAACACGCTCAAAAACACTCAAAAGACATGCAAGGCCTTGCATATGAGGAAATTAGAGACCTTACCAGAAATCTGTGTTTTGAGTGTTTTTCAGCATGTTAGGCACCAAAATGATAAATAATAAGGAACTCACTCTATGTGGGAATCCAAAAGAAAATTACTGAAAACGTGTCTTCTCAGTGTTTTACGTAGAAAAACGCTAAAACTGAAGCAAACCAACCAATATCAAGAAGCAGAAAAACATTACCAAAAATGTATATTTTGAGTATTTTTGAGCTTGTTACCTACAAAAAAAAAAAACGCAAAAATTGATACAAAGCACTCTATATTGGGAAAGAAAGTGACATTGCGAGAAAAGTGTATAATGAATGTTTTATACTTCAAAAAAAAAAAAAAAACAAGGCAAAACACGCAAAAACTCGTGTATATGGAGAAGCTTCTTAGATACTAAAATGCTGAAACTCATGAATAACACTCTTAATTGAGAAACAGAACAACCTTACTGAATGCGTGTCAAAAACACTAAAAGGCAAGTTCTTCGTAAAAGTTGGTTTTATTCCCATGTAATGTGATTGCCTTGCTTTTTAGTGCATTATTGTCTAACACGCTCAAAAACACTCAAAGACACTTTTCTGGTAATGTCATTTTTTTTCCACATAAAGTTAGTTTCGCATGGAATTTGGGGTTTTGGTAACTAAGATTGTAAAAAAAACACTCAAAATACATGCATTTAGTAAGGTTGTTCTGTTTCTTAATAAAGAGTGTTATTCATGAGTTTCAGCATTTTGGTATCTTAGAAACTTCTCCATACAGACGAGTTTTTGCGTTGTTTGCCTTGTCATTCTGTTGAAACTATAAAACACTCATTATACACGTTTCTCGTTATGTCCTTTTTTTCCTAATATACAGTGCTTTGCATTTTTTTTTTGCGTTTTTTTTTATGTAACAAGCTCAAAAACACACAAAATATACTTTTCTGGTAATATTATTCTACTTTTTCATATTGGTTGGTTGGCATCCGGTTTAGAGTTTTTTCTACGTAAATCTTTTAAAAGACACGTTTTCAGTAATTTTGTTTTGGATTTCCATATAGAGAGACTTTAATATTATTTATCGTTTTGGTGCCTAACATGCGTAAAAACACTCAAAAGACAGGTTTCTTGTAAAATCGTTAAATTTTCCCAAATAGGTGGCTTTGCATACACTTTATGGTATGGTACATAACTCCGTAAAAAAGGTAAAATTATCTTTTTCGATAATGTTCTTTTTTCCACAAAATTTCCCTAAATTTTTGCAGAATTTTGGCATCTTGGTACCTATGAACATGAATAACAAAAAAATGAAAATGATAGTTTTTTTATTTATTATTTTTTTTTCTCTATAAAGAGTGTTATTTTTTAGTTTTTAACGTTTTGGTACGTAAGCAACTTAAAAACATTCATAATACACATTTCTCATTTCGTTTCCCAAATATAGGGATCTTTGCATGTATTTAAGCGTTTTTATAGGTAACATGATAAAAAACACTCAAAACACTTGTTTTTGGTAATGTTATTCTGCTTCTCCATAAAGGAGTGTTTTGCATGCGTTTTAGCTATTTGTTATGTAAGGAGCTGAAAAACACTTGAAGGCAAGTTCTTGGTAAAAATTGGTTTTATTCCAATGTAATATAATTGCCCTGCTTTTTAGTACTCTATTGCCTAACTCGCTCAAAAAACACTCAAAAGACACTTCTGGTAATGTCATTTTATTCCCACATAAAGCTAGTTTCGCATGCTATTTGAGGTTTTGCTAAGAATGTGAAAAACAATCAAAATACACGGATTTGGTAATGTTGTTCTGTTTCTCAATTCAGATTGTTATTCATAAGTTTAGCATTTTGGTATCTAAGAAACTTCTTTATATACACGAATTTTTGCGTTTTTTACCTTGTAGTTCTTGTGAATCACAAGTTCTTTTGCCCGAAAATAATGACACTCATTACACACGTTTCTCGTAATGTCCTTTTCTTTCCCAATAGGGAGTGCTTTGCATTCATTTTCGCGTTTTTTCTAGGTAACAAGCTCAAAAAAACTCAAAATATACCTTTTTGGTAATGTTATTCTATTTCTTCATATTGGTTGGTTTGCATCCGTTTTAGCGTTTTTTTACGTAAAACACCGAAAAAACACGTTTTCAGTAATTTTGTTTTCGATTCCCAAAGAATATTGCCAGAATTTTGGCACCTTAGTACCTATGAAGATGAATAACAAAAAAAAAAAATTATATTATTTATTTTTTTTCTCTATAAAGAGTTTTATTTGTGGGTTTTAGTATTTTTGGTACTTAAAGAACTTAAAAACACTCATAATACACGTTTCACGTAATGTCCTTTCGATTCCCAAACATAAGTTTCTTTGCATGTATTTAAGCGTTTTTATAAATAACATGATCAAAAACACTCAAAGTACATGTTTTTGGTAATGTTACTCTGTTTCTCTATAAAAGGGTGTTTTTGCATGCGTTTTAGCGTCTTGGTATGTAAGGAGTTAAAAAAAAAAAACACAAAGGCAAGTTCTTCGCAAAAGTTGGTTTTCTTCCCATGTAATGTGATTGTTCTGCTTTTTAGTGTTTTGTTGCATATCACGCTAAAAAAAACACTCATAAGACACTTTTCTGGTAATATCTTTTTTTTCCCACATAAAGCTAGTTTCGTATGTAATTTGGGATTTTTCGTAACTAAGAATGTGAAAAACACTCAAAATACACACATTTGGTAAGGTAGTTCTGTTTCTCAATTAAAAGTGTTATTCATGCATTTCAGCATTTTGGTATGTAAGAAACTTCTCTATATACACGAGTTTTTGCGTTTTTTGCCTTCTGGTTCTTGTGAAACTATAAAATACTCATTATACACGTTTCTCGTAATGTTCTTTTCTTTCCCAATATAGAGTGCTTTCCTTCCATTTTTGCATTTTTTCTAGGTAACAAGCTGAAAAACACTCAAAATATATCTTTTTGGTAATGTTATTCATATTGGTTGGTTTGCATCCGTTTTAGTGTTTTTCTTCGTAAATCACTGAAAAGACATGTTTTGAGTAATATTGTTGAAATTGCTGAAAACACTCAAAAGACAGATTTCTGGTAAAGTCGTGTAATTTCCCCATATAGGTGCCATTGTATGCACTTTTGGGTTTGGTACATAATTCCTGAAAAAAGCTAGTTTTTTTTTATATGTCCTTTCGTTTCACAGACATAAGGTTCTTTGCATGTATTTAAGCGTTTCTATAGGTAATATGATCAAAAACACTCAAAATACATGTTTTTGGTAATGTTATTCTGTTTCTCCATAAAGGGTATTTTGCATGCGTTTTAGCGTTTTCGTATGTAAGGAGTTAAAAACACTTAAAGGCAAGTTCTTCGTAAGAGTTAGTTTTATTCCTATATAATGTGATTATTCTGCTTTTTAGTGCTTTGTTGCATATCACGCTCAAAAACACTCAAAAGACACTTTTCTGATAATGTCATTTTTTTCCCACATAAAGCTAGTTTCGCATGTAATTTAGGATTTTCGTAACTAAGAATGTGAAAACACTCAAAATACACACATTTGGTAAGGCAATTCTGTTTCTCAATTAAAAGTGTTATTCATGAGTTTTAGCATTTTGGTATGTAAGAAACTTCTCTATATACACGAGTTTTTACATTTTTTGTCTTGTGGTTCTTGTGAAACTATAAAACAATCATTATACACGTTTCTCTAAATGTCCTTTTGCTTCCCAATATATAGTGCTTTTACATCAATTTTCGCGTTTTTTTTAGGTAAAAAGCTCAAAAACACTTTTTGGTAATGTTATTCTATTTCTTCATATTCGTTGCTTTGCATCCGTTTTAGCGTTTTTTCTACGTGAAACAATGAAAAGACACGTTTTCAGTAATTTTGTTTTGGATTTACATATTGACTGATTTTCATATTATTTATCGGTTTGGTGCCTAACATGCTGAAAAACACTGAAAAGACAGGTTTCTGGTAAAGTCGTTTAATTTCCTCATATAGGTGGGTTTGCATGCACTTTAGGGTTTGGTAAATAAAAATCCGAAAAAAAGCTATAATTAACTTTTTTTATAATATTCTTTTTTCCACATAAATTCCCTGAGTTTTGGCAGAATTTTGGCATCTAAGTACTTATGAAAATCAATACAAAAAAAATGCAATTTTTTTATTTATTTTTTTTATTCTTTTTCTCTTTAAAGAGTGTTATTTGTGGGTTTTAACGTTTTGGTACTTAAGGAACTTAAAAACAGTCATAATACACGTTTCTCGTAATGTCCTTTCGTTTCCCAAAGATAGGGTTTTTTGCATGTATTTAAGCGTTTTTATAGGTAAAATAATCAAAAACACTTAAAACACATGTTTTTTTGTAATGTTTTTCTGTTTCTCCATAACGGATTGTTTTGCATGCGTTTTAGCGTTTTCGTATGTAAGGAGCTCAAAAACACATAATGGCAAGTTCTTGCTCAAAGTTGGTTTTATTCCCATGTAATGTGATTGCCCAGCTTTTTAGTGCTTTGTTGCCTAACACGCTCAAAAACATTCAAAAGACACTTCTGGTAATGTCTTTTTTTTTCCCACATAAAGCTAGTTTCGCATGCTATTTGGGATTTTGCTAACTAAGAATGTGAAAAACACTGAAAATACACGCTTTGGTAAGGTTGTTCTGTTTCTTAATTAAGATTGTAATTCATGAGTTTCATCATTTAGGTATCTAAGAAACTTTTTTTTATACACGAGTTTTTGCGTTTTTTGCCTTGTGGTTCTTGTGAACCACAAGTTCTTTTGCTCAAAAATAATAAGACACTCATCATACATGTTTCTCGTAATGTCCTTTTGTTTCCCAATAGGGAGTGGTTTGCATCCATTTCCACCTTTTTTGTAGGTAACAAGCTCAAAAACACTCAAAATATACCTTTTTGGTAATGTTATTCTATTTTTTTTTTTTCATATTGGTTGGTTTCCATCCGATTTAGCGTTTTTCTACGTAAAACTCCGAAAAGACACGTTTTCAGTAATTTTGTTTTAGATTTCCATATAGAGTGACTTCCATGTTATTTATCGTTTTGGTGCCCAACATGCTGAAAAACACTCATAAGACAGTTTTCTGGCAAAGGCGATTTATTTCCCCATATAGGTGGTTTTGCATGCACTTTAGGGTTTGCTACATAACAGTAGAAGAAAAAAAGCTTATATTAAATTTTTTGATAATGTTCTTATTTCACAAAATTTCATGAATTTTGCCCGAATTTTGGCATCTCGGTACCTGTGAAGATGAATAAGAAAGAAAAAAAATATCGTATTTATTTATTTATTTTTCTCAATAAAGAGTGTAATTTGTGGCTTTTAACTTTTTCGTACTTAATGAACTTAAAAACACTCATAATACACGTTTCTCGTAATGTCCTTTCGTTTCCCAAAAATAGGGTTCTTTGCATGTATTTAAGCGTTTTTATTGGTAACATTATCAAAAACATTCAAAATGTATGTTTTTGGTAATGTTATTCTGTTTCACCATAAAGTGTATTTTGCCTGCATTTTAGTGTTTTGGTATATAAGGAGCTCAAATACACTTAAAGGCAAGTTCTTGTTAAAAATTGGTTTTATTCCAATGTAATGTAATTGCCTTGCTTTTTAGTGCTTTTTTGCCTAACACACTTTGGAAATTTTTAAATTTATAATATACCAAAACGATAAGACATGCAAAACACCCTTCCTGCAGAAACATAAAAACATTACCAAAAACGAGCATTTTGGGCGATTTTTCAGCTTATGTACAAAAGCGTCAAAATGCATATAAAGTACCCAAATAAGAAAACGAAGACATTAAGAGAAAACAGTATTATGAGTTTTTTTTTTTTACCTTATTAGGTACCGAAACGATAAAACGCACGATTTGCCTTCTGTATGGAGAAAATTTGCATTTTAAATGTATTTAGCTTTGTTAGGTATCAAAACGCCAAAATGCATGCAAAGCACCCGATATGGGGAAAATAAATGACATTTCCAGAAACATGTCTTTTGAGAGTTTATGAGTGTGTTAGGCACAAAAAGCTCTTAAAAAGCATGGAAAGTGTCGTAAATGGGAAAACATTAAGTGTTTTGAGGTACTTACATACCAAACCGCTAAAACGGTTGCAAACACACTTTATGGAGAAACTCAACAGCTTTACCAAAAACATGCATTTTGAAAAGTTTTGCGCCTGTTACGTACAAAAACGATAAAATACATGCAAATAACCCTAAAAGGGGAAAATAAAACATTAAAAGAAACGTATATTTTGAGTGGTATTGAGCTTGATAGGTACCACAACACTAAAACGTATGAATAATACTCTATATGGAGAAACGGAACAAGATTAACCAACCCTTGTGTTTTAAGGCTTTTTTCACGTTATTAGGTACCGCAACGCGAAAATGCATGCAAAGTATACTATATGGGGAAAGGAAACATTTCCAGAAACATGTCCTCTCACTGTTTATGAGCATGTTAGGTAGCAAGAAGCTAAAAACCAAGGAAAGCACCCTATAAGAGAACACAAAAGATTACAAAAACTTTTAATTTCAGTGCTTATGAGCTACTTACATACAAAAACACTTAAACGCATCCAAAACGCTTTGAAAAAACTGAATAACATTAGCAAAAAAGCGTGTATTTTCAATGTTTTGAGCTTGTTACGCAAAAAAAAAAAATTAACCAACGACATTATGAGAAATTTATATAAAGAGTGTTTTTGAGCTTCTCAGGTACCAAAACGCGAAAATGCATAAATAATACTCTCTTTAGAGAAACACAACAATATTAGATACCAAAACGCTAAAAAGTAACGAAAGCCCCCTATTTGGAAAAGCAAAACATTACCAAAAGTGTCTTTTGAGAGTTTTTACAGCTTCTTACGTACCAAAACGCTAAAATGCATGCAAAGCCCATTTTATGGAGAAACAGAATAACATTACCAGAAACGTGCATTTTGAGTTTTTTTTTTTATCTTACGTATAAAAAAAAAAGCAAAAATGCATGCAAAACATCATAAATGGCGATACGAAAAGAAATAAAAAGACACTTAATTTATCAGTGTTTTTGAGATTCTTAGGTAGCAAAATGCACAAACGCAAATATAACATTATATATAAAGAAACAGAAGAACATTACCGAAAACGTATATTTTGAGTGTTTTTTCACATTGTTACGTAAAAAAACGCCAAAATGCATGGAAATCACCCAATATGGATAAAATAAAGGACATTACGAGAAAGATGCCATTAGTGTTTTTGAGCGTCTTAGGTACCAAACGCGAAAACTATTTAGTACCACTGTATATGGAGAAACAGAACATTACCAAAAACGTTTATTTTGTGTCTTTCACAATTTTATGTACCAAAACGTCAAAATGACTCCAGACCACTATCTATGGGGAGATGAAACGAAATTTCCAGAAACATGTCTTTTGTGTGTCGATAGTTGTTGTTAGGTACCAAAGTTATAAAAAGCATGGAAAGCTACCTATATGAAAGAAAAAGTCAATCAAAAATTTATCTTTTGGGTATGTTCAGCTACTTACGTACCATAACGCTGAGATGTTTGCAAAACACCCTTTATTACCATAAACAATTTTTTTTTCTTTTTACATATAAAAAGAAACATAAATGAATGCAAAATACTTTGCATGAGGAAACGAAAAGACATTAGAAGAAACTTTTATAATAAGTGTTTTTTTTTTTTTATTTCTTAGGTACCAAGATCTGTTTGACGCATTGAAGAACAGTCTATATGGAGAAAAGGAGAAGATTACAAAAAATGTGCTTTTTGAGTGTTTTTCACATTGTTAGGTACGAAAACTCTCTATAAAGAGTGTTATTTGTGGGTTTTAGCTTTCTTATACTTAACGAACTTAAAAAAAACTCATAATACACGTTTCTCGTAACGTCCTTTCATTTTCCAAACACAGGGTTCTTTCCATGTATTTTAGCTTTTTCTATAGGTAACATGATGAAAAACACTCAAAATACATATTTTTGGTAATGTTATTCTGTTTCTCCATAAAGGGTGTTTTACATGCGTTTTAGCGTTTTGTTATGTAAGGAGTTAAAAAACACCTAAAGGCAAGTTCTTCGTAAAAGTTGGTTTTATTCCCAAGTAATGTGATTGTTCTGCTTTTAAGTGCTTTGTTGCATATCACGCTCAAAAACACTCAAAAAACATTTTTCTGGTAATGTCATTTTTTTTTCCCACATAAAGCTGGTTTTGCATGTAATTTGGCAATTTCGTAACTATGAATGTGAAAAACACTCAAAATACACAATTTGGTAGGGTAGTTCTGTTTTAAATTAAAAGTGTTATTCATGCATTTCATCATTTTTGTATGTAAGGAACTTCTCTATATACACGAGTTTTTGCGTTTATTGCCTTGTGGTTCTTGTGAATCTATAAAAGACTAATTATACACATTTCTCGTAATGTTCTTTTGTTTCCTAATATAGTGTTTTCCATCCATTTTTGCATTTTTTGTAGGTAGCAAGCTTAAAACACTCAAAATATATCTTTTTGGTAATGGTATTCTATTTCTTCACATTGGTTGGTTTGCATCCATTTTAGCTTTTTTCTTCGTAAATCTCTGAAAAGACTCGTTTTCAGTAATATTGTTGAAATTAATTTTGGTACAGGTTTCTGGTAAAGTCGTGTAATTTTCCCATATAGGTGGCTTTGCATACACTTTAGTGTTTGGTACATAACTCCGGAAAAAGCTAAAATTATTTTTGTTATATTTTTTTTCTTTACCTAATTTCACTGAATTTTGCCAGAATTTTGGCATCTCGATACCTGTGAAGATGAATAACAAAAAAAAATTGTATTCATTTATTTTATTTATTTATTTATTTATTTTTCTCTATAAGGAGTGTTATTTGTGTGTTTTAGCTTTTTGGTACTTAAGGAACCTAAAAAATCTCATAATACACAATTTTCGAAATATCTTTTCGTTTCACAAACATAGGGTTCTTTGCATGTATTTAAGCGTTTTTATAGGTAACATGATCAAAAACACTTAAAATTCATGCTTTTGGTAATGTTATTTTGCTTCCCCATAAAGGGTGTTTTCCATGTGTTGAAGCGTTTTGTTATATAAGGAGTTAAAAACACTTAAAGGCATGATTTTGGTAAAAGTTGGTTTTATTCCCACGTAATGTGATTGTTCTGCTTTTTAGTGCTTTGTTGCATATCACGCTCTAAAACACTCACAAGACACTTTTCTGGTAATGTCATTTTTTCCCACATAAAACTAATTTCACTTGTAATTTCGGATTTTCGTAACTAAGAATGTGAAAAACACTCAAAATACTCACATTTGGTAAGATAGTTCTGTTTTCTCATGAGTTTCAGCATTTTGGAATGTAAGAAACTTCTTTATATACACGAGTTTTTGCGTTTTTTGCCTTGTGGTTCTTGTGAAAATATAAAACACTCATTATACACGTTTCTCGTAATGTCCTTTTGCTTCCCAATATAGAGTGCTTTCCATCCATTTTCGCGTTTTTTGTAGGTAACAATTTCAAAAACACTCAAAATATCCCTTTTTGGTAATGTTTCTATTATTTTTCTTAATTTTGCTTGGTTTGCATCCGTTTTAGCATTATTGTACGTAAAACACCGAAAAGACACGTTTTCAGTAATTGTGTGTTGGATTCCCATATAGATTGACTTCCTTGGGTTTTATCGCGTTGGTTCCTAACATGCTGAAAAACACTCATAAGACAGTTTTCTGGGAAATGATTTTTAATTTCCCCATATAGGTGGCTTTGCATACACTTTAGGGGTTTGGTAAATAACAGTCCGAAAAAAAAGCAAAATTTAACTTTTTTGATAAAGTTCTTATTTCATATAATTTCCTGATGTTTGACCGAATTTTGGCACCTCGTTACCTGTGAATATGAATAAGAATGAAAAAAAATCGTATTTTTTTATTTTTATTTATATTTTCTCAATAAAGAGTGTAATTTGTGGCTTTTAGCTTTTTCGTACTTAATGAACTTAAAAACACACATAATACACGTTTCTCGTAATTTCCTTTCGTTTCCCAAAAATAGGGGTCTTTGCATGTATTTAAGCGTTTTTATTGGTAACATGATCAAAAACACTCAAAATACATGTTTTTGGTAATGTTATTCTGTTTCACCATAAAGTGTATTTTGCATGCGTTTTAGTGTTTTGGTATATAAGGAGCTCAAAAACACTTAAAGGCAAGTTCTTATTAAAAATTGGTTTTATTCCAATGTAATGTCATTGCCCTGCTTTTCAGTGCTTTATTGCCTAACACGCTCAAAAACACTCAGAAGACATTTTTCTGGTAATGTTATTTTTTTTCCCACATAAAGCTGGTTTCGCATGGAATTTGGGGTTTTGGTAACTAAGAATGTGAAAAGCACTCAAAATACACACATTTATTAAGATTTTTCTGTTTCTCAATTAAGAGTGTTGCTCATGAGTTTCAACATTTTGGTATCTACGAAACTTCTTCATATACACTAGTTTTTTGCATTTTTTGCCTTGTGGTTCTTTTGAACTATAAAACACTCATTATACACTTTTATTGCAATGTCCTTTTTTTCCCATTATAGAGTGCTTTGCATCAATTTTCGTGTTTTTTATAGGTAACAAGCTCAAAAACACTCAAAATATACCTTTTTGATGATGTTTTTCTATTTCTTTATATTGGTTTGTTTGCATCCGTTTTAGCTTTTTTCTACGTAAAACACTGAGAAGACACGTTTTCAATAATTTTGTTTTGAATTCCCATATAGAGTGAGTTCCTTATTATTTATTGTTTTGGTGCCTAACATGCTGAACAACACTCAAAAGAAAGATTTCTGATAAGGTCGTTTAATTTCCTCATATAGGAGGCTTTGCATGCATTTTAGGGTTTGGTACATAACAGTCCGAAAAAAAAGCTAAAATTAACTTTTTTGATAATATTCTTTTATCATATAATTGCCCTGATTTTTTATCAGAATTTTGGCATATCGCTACCTATGAAGATAAAAAAAAAAAATAATTTTTTATATATTTATTTATTTTTTTCTCAATGAAGAGAGTTATTTGTGGGATTTACCTTTTTGGTACTTAAGGAACTTAAAAACACTCATAATACACGTTTTTCATAATGTCCTTTCGTTTCCCAAACAAAAGGTTCTTTGCATGTATTTAAGCATTTTTATAGGTAACATGTTCAAAAACACTCAAAACACAAGGTTTTGGTAATGTTATTCTGTTTCTCCATAAAGTGTGTCTTGCATGCGTTTTAGCAGTTTTGTATATAAGGAGCTCAAAAACACTTATGGCAAGTTCTTGGTAAAAAATGATTTTATTCCAATGTAATGTGAATGCCCTGCTTTTGAGTGGTTTATTACCTATAACGCTGAAAAACACTCAAAAGACACTTTTCTGGTAAATTCTTTTTTTTTTCCCACAAAGCTATTTTCGCATGTAATTTCGGGTTTTTGGTAACTAAGAATGTGAAAAGCACTCAAAATCCACGCATTTAGTAAGGTTGTTCTGTTTCTCAATTAAGAGTGTTATTCATGAGTTTCAGCATTTTGGTATCTAGAAAATCTCTCCATATACACGAGTTTTTGCGTTGTTTGCTTTGTGGTTCTTTTGAACTATAAAACAGTCATTATACACTTTTCTTGCAATGTCCTTTTCTTTCCCAATATAGAGTGCTTTGCATCAATTTTCGCGTTTTTGTAGGTAAAAAGCTCAAAAACACTGAAAATATACCTTTTTGGTAACGTTTTTCTATTTCTTGATATTGGTTGGTTTACATCCGTTTTAACGTTTTTCTACGTAAAACACTGAGAAGACACGTTTTCAGTAACTTTGTTTTGGATTTCCATTTAGAGTGAGTTCGTATCATTTATCGTTTCGGTGTCTAACATGCTAAAAAACACACAAAACACAGATTTCTGGTAAGGTCGTTTAATT
Source organism: Scylla paramamosain (assembly GCF_035594125.1). Taxonomy (NCBI): domain Eukaryota; kingdom Metazoa; phylum Arthropoda; class Malacostraca; order Decapoda; family Portunidae; genus Scylla; species Scylla paramamosain. The sequence goes on from NC_087182.1 coordinate 9,281,955, forward strand.
TCCTCATATTGGAGGCTTTGCATGCACTTTAGGGTTTGGTACATAAGTCCGAACGAAAAAAGCTGAAATTAACTTTTTTGATAATATTCTTTTATCACATAATTACCCTGAATTTTCCCAGAATTTTGGCATCTTGGTACCTATGAAAATGAATAACAAAAAAAAAATCCTATTTATTTTATTTTATTTTATTTTTTATTTTCTAAATAAAGAGTGTTATTTCTGGGTTTTAGCTTTTTCGTACTTAAGGAACTTATAAAAACACTCATAATACACGTTTCTCGTAATTTCCTTTAGTTTCCCAAACATAATGTTCTTTGCATGTACTTAAGCGTTTTATAGATAACATGATCAAAAACACTCTAAATACATGTTATTGGTAATGTTATTCTGTTTCTCCATAAAGTTTGTTTTGCATGCATTTTAGCGGTTTGGTATATAAGGGGTTAAAAAACACTTAAAGGCAAATTCTTCGTAAAAGTTGGTTTTATTCCCATGTAATGTGATTGTTCTGCTTTTTAGTGATTTGTTGCATATCACGCTCAAAAACACTCAAATGACGCTTTTCTGGTAATGTCATTTTTTTTCCCACATGAAGCTAATTTCGCATGTAATTTGGCATTTTCGTAACTAAGAATGTGAAAAACACTCAAAATACACAATTTGTAAGTAGTTCTGTTTATCGATTAAAGTGTTATTCATGCATTTCCTCATTTTGGTATGTAAAAATTTCTCTATATACACGAGCTTTTGCTTTTATTGCCTTGTGGTTCTTTTAAAACTATAAAACACTCATTATACACGTTTCTCGTAATGTCCTTTTGTTTCCTAATATAGAGTGCTTTACATCCATTTTTGCATTTTTTGTAGGTAACAAGATCAAAAACACTGAAAATATATCTTTATGGTAATGTTATTCTATTTCTTCATATAGGATGGTTTGCATCCGCTTTAGCGTTTTTCTACGTAAAACACTGAAGAGACACGTTTTCAGTAATTTTGTTTTGGATTCTCATATTGACTGATTTTTATATTGTTTATAGTATTGGTGCCTAACATGCTGAAAAACACTGAAAAGACAGGTTTCTGGTAAAGTCGTTTAACTCTCCTAAATAGGTGGCTTTGCACGCACTTTAGGATTTGGTACATAACAATCCGAAAAAAACAGCTATAATTAACTTTCATGATAATGTTCTTTTTTCCACATGAATTCCGTGAATTTTGGCAGAATATTGGCAATTCGGTACCTATGAAGATGAAAAAAAAAAAATCCCATTTTTTTTTTTTTTTATTTATTAATTTTTTTTTCTAAAAAGTGTTATTTGTGGGTTTTAGCTTTTTGGTACTAAAGGAACTTAAAAAACACTCATAATACACGTTTCTCGTAATGTCCTTTCGTTTTCTAAATATAAGGTTTTTTGCATGTATTTAAGCGTTTCTATAAATAACATGATCAAAAACACTCAAAATACATATATTTGGTAATGTTATTCTGTTTCTCCATAAAATGTATTTTGCATGCGTTTTAGCGTTTTGGTATGTAAAGAGCTCAAAAGCATTTAAAGGCAAGTTCTTGGTAAAATTTGGTTTTATTCCCATGTAATGTGATTGCCCTGGCTTTTAGTGCTTTATTGCGTAACAAGCTCAAAAAACAATGAAAAGACATGCAAAGCCTCCCATATGAGGAAATTAAAGACCTTACCAGAAATCTGTCTTTTGAGTGTTTTTCAGCTTATTAGGCACAAAAATGATAAATCATAAGGAACTCACTCTATGTGGGAATCCAAAAGAAAATTACTGAAAATGTGTCTTCTCAGTGTTTTACGTAGAAAAACGCTAAAACTGATGCAAACCAACCAATATCATGAAGCAGAAAAACTTTACCAAAAATGTATATTTTGAGTGTTTTTGAGCTTGTTACCTATAAAAAAAAAACGCAAAAAAATGATACAAAGCACTCTATATTGGGAAACAAAGGGACATTGCGAGAAAAGTGTATAATGAATGTTTTATAGTTCAAAAAAACACAAGTCAAAAAACGCAAAAACTCGTGTATATGGAGAAGTTTCCTAGATAGCAAAATGCTGAAACTCATGAATAACACTCTTAATTGAGAAACAGAACAACCTTACTAAATGCGTGTCAAAAACACTAAAAGGCAAGTTCTTCGTAAAAGTTGGTTTTATTCCCGTATAATGTGATTGCCCTGCTTTTTAATGCTTTATTGCCTAACACGCTCAAAAACACTCAAAGACACTTTTCTAGTAATGTCATTTTCTTCCCTCATAAAGGTAGTTTCGCATGTAATTTGGGGTTTTGGTAACTAAGAATGTAAAAAAAAAACACTCAAAATACACGCATTTAGTAAGGTTGCTCTGTTTCTTGTTTAAGAAAGTTATTCATGAGTTTCAGCATTTTGGTATATTGGAAACTTCTCCACACATACGAGTTTTTGCGTTTTTTGCCTTGTGATTCTGGTGAAACTATAAAACACTCATTATACACGTTTCTCGTTATGTTCTTTTTTTTTCCCTAATATACAGTGCTTTGCATCCATTTTTGCGTTTTTTTTATGTAACAAGCTCAAAAACACACAAATTATACTTTTCTGGTAATATTATTCTATTTTTTCATATTGGTTGGTTTGCATCAGTTTTAGCGTTTTTCTACGTAAATCTTTTAAAAGTTTAAGTAATTATCTTTTGGATTTCCATATAGAGTGACTTTCATATAATCTATCGTTTTGGTTCCTAACATGCGAAAAAACACTCAAAAGACAGGTTTCTTGTAAAGTCGTTAAATTTTCCAAAATAGGTGGCTTTGCATACACTTTATGGTTTGGTACATAACTCCGAAAAAAGGTAAAATTAACTTTTTCGATAATGTTCTTTTTTTCCACATAATTTCCCTGACTTTTGGCAGAATTTTGGCATCTTGGTACCTATGAACATCAATAACAAAAAAATAAAAATGCTATTTTTTTATATATTTTTTTTCTCTATAAAGTGTTATTTGTAGGTTTTAACATTTTGGTACTTAAGGAACTTAAAAACATTCATAGTACACGTTTCTCGTAATGTCCTTTCGTTTCCCAAATATAGGGATCTTTGCATGTATTTAAGTGTTTTTATAGGTAACATGATAAAAAACACTCAAAAACACTTGTTTTTGGTATTGTTATTCTGCTTCTCCATAAAGGAGTGTTTTGCATGCGTTTTAGCGATTTGTTATGTAAGGAGCTGAAAAACATTTTTTTTCCCACATAAAGTTAGTTTCGCATGGTGTTTGGGGTTTTGCTAACTAAGAATGTGAAAAAAACACTCAAAATACACGCATTTGGTAATGTTTTGTTTCTCAATTAAGATTGTTATTCATGAGTTTCAGCATTTTGGTATCTGAGAAACTTCTTTATATACACAAGTTTTTGCGTTTTTTACCTTGTGGTTCTTGTTAACCTTAAGTTCTTTTGCCGGAAAAAAATAAGACACTCATTATACACGTTTCTCGTAATGTCCTTTTCTTTCCCAATAGGGAGTGCTTTGCATCCATTTTCCCGTTTTTTGTAGGTAACAAGCTCAAAAACACTCAAAATATACCTTTTTGGTAATGTTATTCTATTTCTTCATATTGAGAATATTATCAAAAAAGGTAATTTTAGCTTTTTTTCGGAATGTTATGTACCAAACTCTAAAGTGAATGCAACGCCACCTACATGAGGAAATTAAACGACTTTACGAGAAACCTTACTTTTGAGTGTTTTTCAGTATGTTAGGCACCAAAATGATAATAACATGGAAGTCACTCAATATGGGAATCCAAAACAAAATTACTGAAAACGTGTCTTTTCAGTGTTTTACGTAGAAAAACGCAAAAAAAAAAAGGATGCAAACCAACCAATATGAAGAAATAGAATAACATTACCAAAAATGTATATTTTGAATGTTTTTGAGCTTGTTACCTAAAAAAAATGCAAAAATGGATGCAAAGTATTGCAAAACAAAAGGACATTCTGAGAAACGTGTACAATGAGTGTTTTATAGTTCCACAAGAACCAAAAGGCAAAAAACGCAAAAACTCGTGTACCTAGAGAAGTTTCTTAGATACCAAAATAATGAAACTCATGAATAACACTTTTAATTAAGAAACAGAATTACCTTACAAAATGTGTGTACTTTGAGTGTTTTTCACATTCTTAGTTACGAAAATCCCAAATTACATGCGAAACTAGCTTTATGTGGGCAATAAATGTCATTACCATAAAAGTGTCTTTTGAGTGTTTTTGAGCGTTATATGCAACAAAGCACTAAAAAGCAGAACAATCACATTACATTGGAATAAACCAAATTTTACGAAGAATAGAAAAAAAAAAGTTTCCCAAATGAGTGTATTTTGGGTGTTTTTCACATTCTTAGTTACCAAAACCTCAAATTGCATGCGAAATATTGTGGGATAAAAATATGGGAAAAAAATGACATTAACATTAAAAAGTTTTTTTTTTTGTGTTTTTGAGCGTGTTGGGAAATAAAGCACTAAAAAGCAGGGCAATCACATTACATAGGGATAAAACCAATTTTATCAAGAACTTCCCCTTAAGAATTTTTGAGCTCCTTACATACAAAAACGCTAAAACGAATGCAAAACACCATTTATGGAGAAAGCTAATAACATTACCAATAACACGTATTTTGAGTGTTTTTGATCATGTTACTTATAAAAACACTTAAATACATGTTTGGGAAACGAAAAAAAAAAAAACATTACGAGAAACGTGTATTACGAGTGTTTTTAAGTTTCTTAAGTACCAAAAAGCTAAAAGCCACAAATAACACTCTTTATAGAGAAAAAAAAAAAAAAAAATTTAAATAAAAAAATAACAATTTTTTTTTTTTTGTTATTCATATTCATAGGTACTGAGATGCGGAAAGTCTGGCAAAATTCAGGAAAATTATGTGGAAAAAAGATCATTATAAAAAAAAATTAATTTTAGCTTTTTTTTCGGTCTGTTATGTACCAAACCCTAAAGTGCATCCAAAGCCATCTATATGGGGAAATTACACGACTTTACCAGAAACCTCTCTTTTGAGTGTTTTCTTTTTTAGCATGTTAGGAATCAAAAGGATAAATAATATGGAAGTCACTCAATATGGGAATGCAAAACAAAATTACTGAAAACGTGTCTTTTCCGTCTTGTACGTAGAAAAACGCTAAAACGGATGGAAACCAACCAATATGAAGAAATAGAATTACATTACCAAAAAGGTATATTTTGAGTGTTTTTGAGCCTGTTAACCACAAAAAACGCTAAAATGGATGCAAAGCACTCTATATTGGGAAACAAAAGGACATTACGATCAACGTGCATAGTGAGTGTTTTATGGTTTCACAAGAACCACAAGGCAAAAAACGCAAAAACTCGTATATTTGGATAAGTTTCTTAGATACCAAAATGCTGAAACTCATGAATAACACTCTTAATTGAGAAACAGAACAACCTTACTAAATGCGTGTATTTTGAAAGCTTTTCACATTCTTAGTTACCAAAACCCCAAATTGCATGCGAAACCAGATTTATGTGGGAAAAAATGACATTACCAGAAAAGTGTCTTTTGAGTGTTTTTGAGCGTGATAGGATATAAAGCACTAAAAAGCAGGGCAATCACATTAAATTCGAATAAAACCAATTTTTACCAAGAACTTGCCTTTAAGTGTTTTTGAGCTCCTTATATACCAAAACGCTAAAACGCCTGCAAAACACACTTTATGGAGAAACAGAATAACATTACCAAAAACATGTATTTTGATTGTTTTTGATCATGTTGTCTATAAAAACGCTTAAATACATAGAAAGAACCTTATGATTGGGAAACGAAAGGAGATTACAAGAAATGTGTATTATAAGTTTTTTTTTAAGTTCCTTAAGTACCAAAAAGCTAAAACCCACAAATGACACACTTTATTTAGAAAAAAAAAATAAATAAATAATTTTTTTTTTTTTTTTTTTTTTTTGTCATTCACCTTCATAGGTACCGAGATGACAAAATTCCGGGAAAATTCAGGGCAATTATATGATAAAAGAATATTATTAAGAAAGTAGATTTTAGCTTTTTTTTCCGACTGTTTTGTACCAAACCCTAAAGAGCATGCAAAGCCTCCTATATCATGAAATTGAATGATTTTACCAGAAATCTGTCTGTTGAGTTTTTTTCAGCATGTTAGGCACCAAAATGATAAATAATAATGAACTCACTCAATATGGGAATCCAAAACAAAATTACTTAAAACGTGTCTTCTCAGTATTTTACATAGAAAAACGGTAAAACGGATGCAAACCAACCAATATCAAGAAATAGAAAATATTACCAAAAAGGTACATTTTGAGTGTTTTTTCAGCTTGTTACCTACAAAAAAAAAAAAAAAATCGCGAAAACTGATGCAAAGCACTCTATATTGAGAAAGAAAGAGACATTGCGAAAAAAGTGTATAATAAGTGTTTTATAGTTCAAAAGAACCACAAGGCAAAAAAACGCAAAAATTCGTCTATATGGAAAAGTTTCCTAGATACCAAAATGCTGAAACTCATGAATAACACTCTTAATTGAGAAACAGAACAACCTTACTAAATGCTTGTATTTTGAGTGCTTTTCACATTCTTAGTTACCAAAACCCCAAATTGCATGCGTAACCACCTTTATGTGAGAAAAAAATGACATTACCAGAAAAGTGTCTTTTAAGTGTTTTTGAGCGTGATAGGCAGTAAAGCACTAAAAAGAAGGGCAATCACATTACATGGGAATAAAACCAATGTTTACCAAGAACTTGCCTTTAAATGTTTTTGAGCTCCTTATATACAAAAACGCTAAAACGCATGCAAAACACACTTTATGGAGAAACAGAATAACATTACCAAAAACATGTATTTTCAGTGTTTTTCATCATGTTACCAATAAAACGCTTAAATACATGCTAAGAACCCTATTTGTGGGAAACAAAAGGACATTACGGGAAACGTGTATTATGAGTGTTTTTAAATTCATTAAATACCAAAAACCTAAAAGCCACAAATAACTCTCTATTGAGAAAAAAAATAAATAAATAAATACGATATTTTTTTTCTTTCTTATTCATCTTCACAGGTACCGAGATGCCAAAATTCGGGCAAAATTCATGAAATTTTGTGAAATAAGAACATTATCAAAAAAGTTAATTTTAGCTTTTTTTTCGACTGTTATGTAGCAAAGTGCATGCAAAACCACCTCTATAGGGAAATCAAACGTCTTTGCCAGAAAACTGTCGAGTGTTTTTCAGCATGTTAGTCACCAAAACGATAAATAACATGGATGTCACTCTATATGGGAATCTAAAACAAAATTACTGAAAACGTGTCTTTTCGGTGTTTTACGTAGAAACGCTAAAACGGATGCAAACCAACTAATATGAAAAAAAAAAAAAAATAGAATAACATTACCAAAAATGTATATTTTGAGTGTTTTTGAGCTTGTTACCTACAAAAAAGGTGAAAATGGATGCAAACCACTCCCTATTGGGAATTAAAAGGACATTACGAGAAACGTGTATTATGAGTGTCTTATTATTTTCGAGCAAAAGAACTTGTGGGTTACAAGAACCACATGGCAAAAAACGCAAAAACTCGTGTATATAAAGAAGTTTCTTAGATACCAAAATGCTGAAACTCATGAATAACAATCTTAATTGAGAACCAGAACAACCTTACCAAAAGCGTGTATTTTCAGTGTTTTTCACATTCTTAGCAAAATCCCAAATAGCATGCAAAACTAGCTTTATGTGGGAAAAAAATGACATTATCAGAAGTGTCTTTTGAGTGTTTTTGAGCGTGTTAGGCAATAAAGCACTAAAAAGCAGGGCAATCACATTACATGGGAATAAAACCAACTTTGACCAAGAACTTGCCATTATATGTTTTTGAGCTCCTTACATACCAAAACGCTAAAACGTATGCAAAACACTCTTTTATGGAGAAGCAGAAAAAAATTACAAAAAACATGTGTTTTAAGTGTTTTTGATCATGTTACCTATAAAAACGCTTAAATACATGCAAAGAACCCTATCTTTGGGAAACGAAAGGACATTAAGAGAAACGTGTATTATGACTGTTTTTAAGTTCCTTAAGTACCAAAACGTTAAAACCCACAAATAACACTCTTTAAAGAGAAAAAAAAATTAAAATATTGCATTTTTTTTGTATTGATTTTTATAAGTACCGAGATGCCAAAATTCTCCCAAAATTCAGGGAATTTATGTGGAGAAAAGAACATTATCAGAAAAGTTAATTATAGCTTTTTTTTAGGATTGTTATTTACCAAACCCTAAAGTGCTTGCAAAAGCCACCTATATGAGGAAATTAAACGACTTTACCAGAAACCTGTCTTTTCAGGGTGTTTTTCAGCATGTTAGGCACCAAACCGATAAATAATATAGAAGTCAGTCAATATGTGAATCCAAAACAAAATTACTGAAAACGTGTCTTTTCAGTGTTTTACGTAGAAAAAACGCTAAAACGGATGGAAAGCAACGAACATGAAGAAATAGAATAACATTACCAAAAAGTGTTTTTGAGCTTTTTGCCTACAAAAAACGCGAAAATGGATGTAAAAGCACTCTATATTGGGAAGCAAAAGGACATTTAGAGAAACGTGTATAATGATTGTTTTAAAGTTTCACAAGAACCACAAAACGAAAAAACGCAAAAACTCGTGTATAAAGAGAAGTTTCTTACATACCAAAATGCTAAAACCAAAATGCTGAAACTCATGAATAACATTCCTTATTGAGAAACAGAACAACCTTACTAAATGGGTGTATTTTAAGAGCTTTTCACATTCTTAGTTACCAAAACCTCAAATTGCATGCGAAACCAGCTTTATGTGAGAAAAAAATGACATTACAAGAAAAATGTCTTTTGAGTGTTTTTGAGCCTGATAGGCAATAAAACACTAAAAAGCAGGGCAATCACATTACATTTGAATAAGACCAATTTTTATCAAGAACTTGCCTTTAAATGTTTTTGAGCTCCTTATATACTAAACCGTTAAAACGCATGCAAAACAAACTTTATGGAGAAACAGAATAAAATTACCAAAAACATGTATTTTGAGTGTTTTTGATCATGTTATCTATAAAAATGCTTAAATACATGAAAAGAACCTTATCTTTGGGAAACAAAAGGACATTACGAGAAACGTATATTATGAGTGTTTTTAAGTTTGTTAAGTACCAAAAACCTAAAACCCACTCTTTATTTAGAAAAAAAATAAATAAATAAAAAAATAAAAAAATAGGAATTTTTTTTTTGTTATTCATCTACATAGGTACCGAAATGCCAAAATTCTGGGAAAATTCAAGACAATTATATGATGAGATAATATTAACAAAAAATTTGATTTTAGCTTTTTTTTCGGACTGTTATGTACCAAACCCTAAACTGCATGCAAAACCTTTTATATAAGGAAATTAAACGCTAAAATGGATGCAAACCAACCAATATCAAGAAATAGAAAAAACATTACCAAAAAGGTATATTTTGAGTGTTTTTGAGCTTGTTACCTACAAAAAAAACGCTAAAATTGATACAAAGAACTCTATATTGGAAAACAAAGGGACATTGCAAGAAAATTGTATAATGAGTGTATTATAGTTCAACAGAACAACAAGGCAAAAAACGCAAAAACTCGTTTATATGGAGAAGTTTCCTAGATACCAAAATGATGAAACTCATGAATAACACTCTTAATTAAGAAACAGAACAACCTTACCAAATTCGTATATTTTGAGTGTTTTTCATATTCTTAGTTACCAAAAACCAAAATTTCATGCGAAACCAGAATTATGTGGGAAAACATGACATTTCTAGAAAAATGTCTTTTGAGTATTTTTGAGCGTGATAGGCAATAAAGCGCTAAAAAGCAGGCAATCACTTTTCATTGGAATAAAACCAATTTTTACCAAAAACTTGCCTTTAAATGTTTTTGAGCTCCTTATATACCAAAACGCTAAAACGCATGCAAAACAAACTTTATGGGGAAACAGAATAACATTACCAATAACATGTAATTTGGGTGTTTTTTTTATCATGTTATCTATAAAAACGCTTAAATACATGCAAAGATCATTATGTTTGGGAAACAAAAGGACATTACGAGAAACGTGTATTATGAGTATTTTTTTTTAAGTTCCTTAAGTACCAAAAAGCTAAAACACACAAATAACACTTTATTTAGAAAAAAAAATAAGAATTTTTTTTTTCATCTTCATAGGTACCGAGATGCCAAAATTCTGGTAAAATTTAGGAAAATTATATGAACAAAAGAATATTATCAAAAAAGTTAATTTTAGCTTTTTTTTCGGACTGTTATGTACCAAACCCTAAAGTGCATGCAAAGCCTCCTATATGAGGAAATTAAATGACCTTACCAGAAATCTGTCTTTTGAGTGTTTTTCAGCATGTTACTCAGCATGAACTCACTTTATATGCCAATCCAAAACAAGATTACTGAAAATGTATCTTCTCAGTGTTTTACGTAGAAAAACGCAAAAACTCGTGTATATAAAGAAGTTTCTTAGATACCAAAATGCTGAAACTCATGAATAACAATCTTAATTGAGAAACAGAAACACCTTAGAAAATGCCTGTATTTTGAGTGTTTTTCATATTCCTAGTTAGCAATACCCAAAATAGCATGCGAAACTAGCTTTATGAGGGAAAAAAAAAGACATTACCAGAAGTGTCTTTTAATTGTTTTTTAGCGTCTTAGGCAATGAAGTACTAAAAAGCAGGGCAATCACATTACATGTGAATAAAACCAACTTTTACCAAGAACTTGCCAATATGTGTTTTTGAGCTCCTTACATACCAAACCGCTAAAACGCATGGAAAACAAATTTTATGGAGAAACAGAATAACATTACCAAAAACATGTATTTTAAGTGTTTTTGATAATGTTATCAAAAAAACGCTTAAATACATGCAAAGAACCTTATCTTTGGGAAACGTAAGGACATTACGAGAAACGTGTATTATGAGTGTTTTTAAGTTCCTTAACTACCAAAAAGCTAAAACCCACAAATAACACTCGCTATTTAGATAAAAATAAAAAAAAAAAAATAAATAAATGAAAGGATTTTCTTTTCTTTTTTTTTTTTTTTGTTATTCTCCTTCATAGGTACCGAGATGCCAGAATTCTGGGAAAAAAATTAGGGCAATTATATGATAAGAGAATATTATCAAAAAAAGTTGATATTAGCTTTTTTTCGGACTGTTATGTACCAAACACTAAAGTGCATGCAAAGCCTCCCATATGAGGAAGTTAAACGACCTTACCAGAAATCTGTGTTTTGAGTGTTTTTCAGCATGTTAGGCACCAAAACGATAAATAATAAGGAACTCACTCTATATGGCAAACCAAAACAAAATTACTGAAAACGTGTCTTCTCAGTGTTTTACGTAGAAAAACCCTAAAACGGATGCAAACCAACCAATATCAAGAAGTAGAAAAACATTACCAAAAAGGTATATTTTGAGTGTTCTTGAGCTTGTTACCTACAAAAAAAAAACGCGAAAATTGATACAAAGCACTCTATATTGGAAAACAATAGTTCAAAAGAACCACAAGGAAAATAACGCAGAAACTCGTGTATATGGAGAAGTTTCCTAGATACCAAAATGCTGAAACTCATGAATAACACTCTTAATTGAGAAACAGAACAACTTTACTAAATGCGTGTATTTTGAGTGCTTTTCACATTTTTAGTTACCAAAATCCCGAATTGCATGCGAAACCAACTTTATGTGGAAAAAAAATGACATTACCAGAAAAGTGTCTTTTGAGTGTTTTTGAGCGTGATAGGCAATAAAGCACTAAAAAGCAGGGCAATCACTTTACATGACAATAAAATCAAATTTTACCAAGAACTTGCCTTTAAGTGTTTTGAGCTCCTTATATACCAAAACGCTAAAACGCATGCAAAACACACTTTATGGAGAAAGAGAATAGCATTACCAAAAACATATATTTTGAGTGTTTATGATCATGTTACCAATAAAAACACTTAAATACATGCAAAGAACCCTATCTTTGGAAAATGAAAGAACATTGCGAGAAACGTGTATTATGAGTGTTTTTAAGATCATTATTTAGCAAAAAGCTAAAAGCCACAAATAACACTCTTTAATGAAAAAAAAATAAAATAAATGAATGAATAAAAAAATACGATATTTTTTTCTTTCTTTTTCATTTTCACAGGTACCGAGATGCCAAAATTTGGGCAAAATTCAGGAAATTATGAGTCAATTATAAAAAAAAATTAATTTTAGCTTTTTTTTCATACTGTTATGTACCAAACCCTAAAGTGCATGCAAAGCCACCTATATGGGGAAATTAAATGTCTTTGCCAGAAATCTGTCTTATGAGTGTTTTTCAACTTGTTAGGCACCATAACGGTAAATAACATGCAAGTCACTCAATATGGGAATCTAAAACAAAATTAATGAAAACGTGTCTTTTCGGTGTTTTACGTAGAAAAACGCTAAAACGGATGCAAACCAACCAATAAGAAAAAATAAAATAACTACTAAAAAGGTACATTTTGAGTGTTTTTGAGCTTGTTACAAAAAACGCGGAAATGGATGCAAAGCACTCCCTATTGGGAAACAAAACGACATTACGAGAAACGTGTGTAATGAGTGTCTTATTATTTTAGAGCAAAAGAACTTGTGGTTCACAAGAACCACAAGGCAAAAAACGCAAAAACTCATGTATATAAAGAATTTTCTTAGTTATCAAAATGCTGAAACTCATGAATAACAATATTAATTGAGAAACAGAACAACCTTACCAAATGCGTGTATTTTGAGTGTTTTTCACATTCGTAGTTAGCAAAACCCCAAATAGCACGCGAAACTATGTTGGATAAAAAAATGACATTACCAGAAGTGTCTTTTGAGTGTTTTGAGCGTGTTAGGCAAGAAATCACACACAAAAAAAAAAAACAGGGCAATCACATTACATGAGAATAAAACCAACTTTTACCAAGAACTTGCCTTGAAGTGTTTTTGACCTCCTTGCCAACCAAAACGCTAAAACGCATGCAAAAAACTCCTTTATGGAGAAGCAGAATAACATTACTAAAATCATATGTTTCAAGTGTTTTTGATCATATTACCTATAAAAACGCTTAAATACATGCAAAGAACCCTATGTTTGGGAAACGAAAGGACATGACGAAAAACGTGTATTAGGACCGTTTTTAAGTTCCTTAAGTACCAAAATATTAAAACCCACAAATAACACTCTTTATAGAGAAATAAATAAATAAATAAATAAAAATAGTTTTTTTTCATATTGATTTTCATAGGTACCAAGAGGCCAAAATTCTGCCAAAATTCAGGGAATTTATGTCGAAAAAAAACATTATCAAAAAAGTTAATTATAGGTCTTTTTTCGGATTTTTATGTAACAAACTCTAAAGTGCATGCCACCTATATAAGGAAGTTAAACGACTTTACCAGAAACCTGTCTTTTCAGTGTTTTTCAGCATGTTAGGCACCAAAACGATAAATAATATGGAAGTCAGTCAATATGTGAATCCAAAACAAAATTACTGAAAACGTGTCTTTTCAGTGTTTTACGTAGAAAAACGCTAAAACGGATGGAAACCAACAAATATGAAGAAATAGAATAACATTACAAGAAAGTGTTTTTGAGCTTTTTACCTACAAAAAACGCGCAAATGGATGGAAAGCACTCTATATTGGGAAGCTAAAGGACATTACGAGAAACGTGTATAATGAGTGTTTTATAGTTTCACAAGAACCACAAGGCAAAAATCGCAAAAACTCATGTATATAGAGAAGTTTCTTACATACCAAAACGCTAAAACTCATGAATAACACTTTTAATTGAAAAACCTTACCTTACCAAATGTGTGTATTTTGAGTGTTCTTCACATTCTTAGTTACGAAAATCCCAAATTACATGCAATACTAGCTTTATGTGGGAAAAAAAATGACATTACCAGAAAAGTGTCTTTTGAGTGTTTTTGAGCGTTATATGCAACAAAACACTAAAAAGCAGAACAATCACATTACATGGGAATAAAACCAACTTTTACGAAGAACTTGCCTTTAAGTGTTTATTAACTCTTTACATACCAAAACGCTAAACGCATGCAAAACAACCTTTATTGAGAAACAGAATAACATTACCAAAAAAAATGTATTTTGAGTGTTTTTGATCAGGTTACCTATAAAATCGCTTAAATACATGCAAAGAACCCTATGTTTGTGAAACGAAAGGACATTACGAAAATCGTGTATTATGAGAATTTTTAAGTTCCTTAAGTACCAAAAATCTAAAACCCACAAATAACACTCTTTATAGAGAAAAAAAAATAATTAAAAAATGGATTTATTTTTGTTATTCATCTTCATAGGTACCGAGATGCCAAAATTCTGAAAAAATTCAGGAAAATTGTGTGAAAAAAAAACAAAAAAAATAATTTTAGCTTTTTCCGGAGTTATGTACGAAACCCGGAAGTGCATGCAAAGCCACCTATATGGGGAAATTACACGACTTTACAAGAAACGTGTCTTTGGGTGTTTTCAGCAATTTCAACAACATTACTGAAAACGTGTCTTTTCAGTTTTAGCGTAGAACGCTGAAACGGATGCAAACCAACCAATATGAAGAAATAGAATAACATTACAAAAAAGTTGAATGTTTTTGAGCTTGTTACCTACAAAAAACGCAAAAATAAATGCAAAGTAGTCTATATTGGGAAACAAAAGGATATTACAAGAAAATTGTATAATGAATGTTTTATTAGTTTTCAAGAACCATAAGGCAAAAAACGCAAAAACTCGTATATATGGAGAAGTTTCTTAGATACCAAAATGCTGAAACTCATGAATAACGCTCTTAATTGAGAAAAAGAGAACAATCTTAGGAAATGAGTGTATTTTGAGTGTTTTTTTTTTCCACATTCTTAGTGGTCCGACCCCAAACTACATGCGAAACTGTGGAAAAAAAATGAAATTACTAGAAAAGTGTCTTTTTAGTGTTTTTCAGCGTGTTAGGCAATAGAGCACTAAAAAGCAAGGCAATCACATTACATGGGAATATAATCAACTTTTACCAAGAACTTGCCTTTAATTTTTTTTTGAGCTACTTACATACCAAAACTCTAAAACCCATGCAAAGCACCCTTTATGGAAAAGCAGAATAATATTATCAAAAACATGTATTTTGAGTGTTTTTGAGCTTGTTACCAATAAAAACGCTTAAATACATGCAAAGAACCCTATGTTTGGGAATGAAAGGACATTACGAGGAATGTGTATTATGAGTGTTTATAAGTTCCTTAAGTACCAAAAAGCTAAAATCCACAAATAACACTCATTATAGAGAAAAAAAAAATAGCATTTTTTTTTTTAATGATCTTCATAGGTACCGAGATGCCAAAATTCTGGCAGAATTCAGGAAAATTACGTGAAAAAAGAACATTATGAAAAAGGTTAATTTTAGCATTTTTTCGGACTGTTATGTACCAAACCCTAAAGTGTATGCAAAGCCACCTATATGGGGAAATTAAACGACTTTACAAGAAACCTGTCTTTTGAGTGTTTTTTCAGCATGTTAGGCATCAAAACGATAAATAACATGGAAGTCACTCTATATGGGAATCCAAAACAAAATTACTGAAAACGTGTTTTCTGTGTTTTATGTAGAAAAACGCTAAAACGGAGGGAAACCAACCAATATGAAGAAATAGAATAACATTACCGAAAAGGTATATTTTGAGTGTTTTTGATCATGTTACCTATAAAAACGCTTAAATACATGCAAAGAACCTTATCTTTAGGAAACAAAAGGACATTACGAGAAACGAGTATTATGAGTGTTTTTACGTTCCTTAAGTACCAAAAAGCTTAAACCCACCAATTCTCTTTATAGAGAAAAAATAAATAAATAAATGAAAAAATAGCTTTTATTTGTTATTGATCTTCATAAGTACCGAGATGCCAAAATTCTGGCAAAATTCAGGGAAATTATGTGAAAAAAGAACATCAAAAAAGTTAATTTTATCTTTTTTTTCAGACCGTTATGTACCAGACCCTAAAGTACATGTTGAGCCACCTAAAAGGGGAAATTAAGCGACTTTACCTGAAACCTGTCTTTTGCCTGTTTTTCAGTATGTTAGGCACCAAAACAATAAATAATATGGAAGTCACTCTGTATGGGAATCCAAAACAAAATTACTGAAAACGTGTCTTTTCAGTGTTTTACGTAGAAAAACGCTAAAACGAATGCAAATCAACCAATATCATGAAATAGAATAATATTACCAAAAAGGTATTTTTTGTGTTTTTGAGCGAAAATGGATGCAAATCTCTCTATATTGGGAAACAAAAGGACATTACAAGAAATGTTTATAATGCGTGTTTTATAGTTTCACAAGAACCACAAGGCAAAAGAAGCAAAAACTCGTGTATATGGAGATGTTTCTAAGATACCAAAATGCTGAAATTCATGAATAACACTCTTAATTGAGAAACAGAACAATCTTACCAAATGCGTGTATTTTGAGTGTTTTTCACATTCTTAGTTACCAAAACAAGAAATTACATGCGAAACTAGCTTTATGTGGGAAATAAATGACATTACCAGAAAAAAGTGTCTTTTGAGTGTTTTTAAGCGTGTTAGGCAATAAAGCACAAAAAAGCAGTGCAATGACATTACATGGAAATAAAACCAGCATTTACCAAGAACTTGTCTTTAAGTGTTTTTCAGCTCCTTACATACCAAAACGCTAAAATGCATGCTAAACACCCTTTATGGAGAAACAATATAACATTACGAAAAGCATGAATTTTTAGTGTTTTTGATCTGTTACGTATAAAAACGCTTAAATACATGCAAAGAACCCTATCTTTGGGAAACGAAAGGACATTAAAAGAAACGTGTATTATTGACTGTTTTTAAGTTCCTTAAGTACCAAAAAAAAAAATAAATAAATAAAAAAATAGCATTTTTTTGTATTGATAAGTACCGAGATGACAAAATTCTGCCAAAATTCAGGGAATTTATGTAGAAAAAAGAACATTATCAAAAAAGTTAATTATAGCTTTTTTTCGGATTGTTATTTACCAAACCCTAAAGTGCATGCAAAGCCACCTATATGAGGAAATTAAACGACTTTACCAGAAACCTGTCTTTTCAGTGATTTTCAGCATGTTAGGCACCAAACCGATAAATAATATGGAAGTCAGTCAATATGTAAATCCAAAACAAAATTACTGAAAACGTGTCTTTTCAGTGTTTTACGTAGAAAAAAGGCTAAAACGGATGCAAAGCAACGAATATGAAAAAAATAGAATAACATTACTAAAAAGTGTTTTTGAGCTTTTTACCTAAAAAAACGCGAAAATGGATGTAAAAGCACTCTATATTGGGAAGCAAAAGGACATTTAGAGAAACGTGTATAATGATTGTTTTATAGTTTCACAAGAACCACAAGACAATAAGCGCAAAAACTCGTTTTATATAGAGAAGTTTTTTACATACCAAAATGGTAAAACTCATGAATAAAAATTTTAATTGAAAAACAGAACTACCTTACCAAATGTGTGTATTTTGAGTGTTTTTTTCACATTCTTAGTTACGAAAATCCCAAATTACATGAGAAACTAGCTTTATGTAGGAAAAAATGACATTATCAGAATAGTGTCTTTTGAGTGTTTTTGAGCGTGATATGCAACAAAGCACTAAAAAGCAGAATAATCACATTATATAGGAGTAAAACCAACTTTTACGAAGAACTTGCCTTTAAATGTTTTTAACTCCTTACATACCAAAACGCTAAAACGCATGCAAAACACCATTTATGGAGAAACAGAAAAACATTACCAAAAACATGTATTTTGAGTGTTTTTGATCATGTTACCTATAAAAACGCTTAAATACATGCAAAGAACCCTATATCTGTGACACGAAAGGATATTACGAAAATCGTGTATTATGATTGTTTTTAAGTTCCTTAAGTACCAAAAAACTTTTTTCCGTAATTATGTACCAAACCCAGAAGTGCATGCAAAGCCCCCTATATGGGGAAATTACAAGACTTTACCAGAAATCTGTCTTTTGAGGGTTTTTCAGCAATTTCAACAATATTACTGAAAACGTGTCTTTTCAGTTATTTACGAAGAAAAATGCTAAAACGGATGGAAACCAACCAATATGAAGAAATAGAATAACATTACCAAAAAGATATATTTTGAGTGTTTTTCAGCTTGTTATCTACAAAAAATGCTAAAATGGATGGAAAGTACTCTATATTGGGAAACAAAAGAACATTACGAGAAACGAGAAAAAAAAACGCAAAAACTCGTGTATATAGAGAAGTTTCTTACATACCAAAATGCTGAAATGCATGAATAACACTTTTAATTGAGAAACAAAACTACCTAACCAAATGTGTATATTTTGATTGTTTTTTCACATTCTTAGTTACGAAAATCCCAAATTACATGGGAAACTAGCTGTATGTGAGAAAAAAAAAGATATTACCAGAAAAGTGTCTTTTGAGTGTTTTTGAGCGTGATATGCAACAAAGCACTAAAAAGCAGAACAATCACATTACATGGGAATAAATCCAACTTTTACGAAAAACTTGCCTTTGTGTGTTTTTTTTTTTACTCCTTACATACCAAAACGCTAAAACGCATGCAAAACACCCTTTATGGAGAAACATTACCAAAAACATGTATTTTGAGTGTTTTTGATCATGTTATTTATAAAAACGCTTAAATACATGCAAAGAACCTTATGTTTGGGAAACAAAAGGACATTACGAGAAACGTGTATTATGATTTTTTTTAAGTTCCTTAAGTACCAAAAAAAACTAAAAACCCACAAATAACACTCTTTATAGAGAAAAAAAATAAATAAAATAAATTATTATTATTATTATTTTTTTTTTTTTTTTTTGTTATTCATCTTCATAGGTACTAAGATGCCAAAATTCTGGCAATATTCTTTGGGTATCGAAAACAAAATTACTGAAAACGTGTCTTTTCTGTTTTACGTAGAAAAACGCTAAAACGGATCCAAACCAACCAATATGAAGAAATAGAATAACATTACCAAAAAGGTATATTTTGAGTGTTTTTGAGCTTGTTACCTACAAAAAACGCGAAAATGGATGCAAATCACTCCCTATTGGGAAAGAAAAGGACATTACGAGAAACGTGTATAATGAGTGTCTTATTATTTTCCGGCAAAAGAACTTGTGGTTGACAAGAACCACAAGGCAAAAAACGCAAAAACTCGTGTATATAAAGAAGTTTCTTAGATACCAAAATGCTGAAACTCATGAATAACAATCTTAATTGAGAAACAGAACAACATTACCAAATGCGTGTATTTTGAGTTTTTTTTCACATTCTTAGTTAGCAAAAGCCCAAATAGCATGCGAAACTAACTTTATGTGGGAAAAAAATGACATTAACAGAAGTGTCTTTTGAGTGTTTTTGAGCGTGTTAGGCAATAAAGCACTAAAAATATTACATTGGAATAAAACCAACTTTTACCAAGAACTTGCCTTGAAGTGTTTTTCATCTCCTTACATAACAAATCGCTAAAACGCATGCAAAACACTTCTTTATGGAGAAGTAGAATAACATTACCAAAAACAAGTGTTTTCGAGTGTTTTTTTATCATGTTACCTATAAAAACGCTTAAATACATGCAAAGATCCCTATATTTGGGAAACGAAAGGACATTACGAGAATTGTGTATTATAATTTTTTTCAAGTTCCTTAAAAACCAAAACGTTAAAACCTACAAATAACACTCTTTATAGAGAAAAAAATAAATGAATAAATAAAAAAATAGCATTTTTATTTTTTTGTTATTGATGTTCATAGGTACCAAGATGCCAAAATTCTGCCAAAATTAAGGGAAATTATATGGAAAAAAGAACATTATCGAAAAAGTTAATGTTACCTTTTTTTCGGAGTTATGTACCAAACAATAAAGTGTATGCAAAGCCACCTATATGGAAAATTTAACGACTTTACAAAAAATCTGTCTTTTGAGTGTTTTTCCGTATGTTAGGCACCAAAACGATAGACAATATAAAAGTCACTCTATATGGAGATCAAAAACAAAATTACTGAAAACGTGTCTTTTAAAAGATTAACGTAGAAAAACGCTAAAACGGATGCAAACCAACCAATACGAAAAAATAGAATAATATTACAAGAAAGGTATATTTTGAGTGTTTTTTAGCTTGTTACATAAAAAAAAAAAAACGCAAAAATGGATGCAAATCACTGTATATTAGGAAAAAAAGGACATAACGAGAAACGTGTATAATGAGTGTTTTATAGTTTCAAGAGAATCACAAGGCAAAAACGCAAAAACTCGTCTCTGTGGAGAAGTTTCTAAGATACCAAAATGCTGAAACTCATGAATAACACTATTAATAAAAAAAAAAACAGAGCAACCTTACTAAATGCGCGTATTTTGAGTGTTTTTTTTTTTACATTCTTAGTCACCAGAACCCCAAATTCCATGCGAAAAAAATGACATTACCAGAAAAGTGTCTTTGAGTGTTTTTGAACGTCTTAGGCAATAAAGCACTAAAAAGCAAGGCAATCACATTTCATGGAAATAAAACCAACTTTTACGAAGAACTTGCCTTTTACTTTTTTTTACACTCATTTAGTAAGGTTGTTCTGTTTCTGAATTAAGAGTGTTATTCATGAGTTTCAGCATTTTGGTATCTAGGAAACTTCTCCATATACACGAGTTTTTGCGTTTTTTGCCTTGTGATTTTTTTGAACTATAAAACATTCATTATACACTTTTCTCCCAATGTCCCTTTGTTTCCCAATATAGAGTGCTTTGTATCAATTTTTGCGTTTTTTTTTTTTTTTTGTAGGTAACACGCTCAAAAACACTCAAAATATACATTTTTTGTAATATTTTTTTGCTTCTTGATATTGGTTGGTTTGCATCAGTTTTAAAGTTTTTCCTACGTAAATCACTGAGAAGACACGTTTTCAGTAATTTTCCTTATTATTATCAGTTCCTTATTATTTATCGTTTTAGTGCCTAACATGCTGAAAAACACTCAAAAGAGAGATTTCTGGTAAGGTCTTTAATTTCCTCATATGGGAGGCTTTGCATGTCTTTTCAGTGTTTTTTGAGCGTGTTACGCAATAAAGCACTAAAAGCCAGGGCAATAACATTACATGGGAATAAAACCAAATTTTATTAAGAACTTGCCTTTAAGTGTTTTTGAGCTCCTTACATACCAAAAGGCAAAAACACATGCAAAATACATTTTATGGAGAAACAGAATAACATTACCAAATACATGTATTTTGAGTGTTTTTGATCATGTTTTCTATAAAAACGCTTAAATACATGCAAAGAACCTTATGTTTGGGAAACGAAAGGACATTACGAGAAACGTGTATTATGAGTGTTTTTTAAGTTCCTTCAGTACCAAAAAGCTAAAAACCACAAATAACACTTTTTAGAAAAAAAATAATAAATAAAAAAATAAAAAAATGGGAATTTTTTTTTTCATCTTCATAGGTACCGAATTGCCAAAATTCTACCAAAATTCAGGGAATTTATGTAGAAAAAAGAACATTATCATGAAAGTTAATTATAGCTTTTTTTTTCGGATTGTTATGTACCAAAATCTAAAGTGCATGCAAAGCCACCTATATAGGGAAGTTAAAGGACTTTACCAGAAACCTGTCTTTTCAGTGTTTTTCAGCATGTTAGGCACCAATACGATAAATAATAGGAAAATCAGTCAATATGTGAATCCAAAACAAAATTACTGAAAACGTGTCTTTTCAATGTTTTACGTAGAAAAACGCTAAAGCGGATGCAAACCATCCTATATGAAGAAATAGAATAACATTACCAAAAAGATATATTTTGAGTGTTTTTGAGCTTGTTACCTACAAAAAATGCAAAAAATGGATGTAAAGCACTCTATATTAGGAAACACAAGGACATTACGAGAAACGTGTATAATGAGTGTTTTATAGTTTTAAAAGAACCACAAGGCAATAAACGCAAAAACTCGTGTATATAGAGAAATTTTTACATACCAAAATGATGAAATGCATGAATAACACTTTTAATCGATAAACAGAACTACCTTACCAAATTGTGCATTTTGCGTGTTTTTCACATTCTTAGTTACGAAAATGCCAAATTACATGCGAAACTAGCTTCATGTGGGAAAAAAATGACATTACCAGAAAAGTGTCTTTTGAGTGTTTTTGAGCGTGATATGCAACAAAGCACTAAAAAGCAGAACAATCACATTACATGGGAATAAAACCAACTTTTACGAAGAATTTGCCTTTAAGTGTTTTTAACCCCTTATATACCAAACCGCTAAAACGCATGCAAAACAAACTTTATGGAGAAACAGAATAACATTACCAAAAACAAGTATTTTGAGTGTTTTTGATCATGTTATCTATTAAAACGCTTAAGTACATGCAAAGAACATTATGTTCGGGAAACAAAAGGATATTACGAGAAATTTGTATTATGAGTGTTTTTATAAGCTCCTTAAGTACCAAAAAGCTAAAACCCACAAATAACACTCTTTATTTAGAAAATAAAAAATAAAAAATAAAATAAATAGGATTTTTTTTTTTGTTATTCATCTTCATAGATACCGAGATGCCAAAATTCTGGGAAAATTCAGGGCAATTATGGGATAAAAGAATATTATCAAAAAAGTTAATTTCAGCTTTTTTTTCGGACATTTACCAAACCCTAAACTGCATGCCAAAACGGTAAAGCGAATGAATAGCACTCTATATGGAGAAACAAAAACGCTAAAATGCATGCAAAGTATCATATATGAGGGAAAATACGATACTTCTAGAAGCGTGTCTTTTCAGTGTTTGTTAGCGTATTAGGTACCAAAACGCTAAAAAGCAAGGAAAGAACCATACATGGGAAAACAAAACATTACAAAAAAGTCTTTTCATTGTTTTGAGCTACTTACATACTAAAACGCAAAGGCGCATGGAAAACACCTTTTATGGAGAAACAGCAAAACGTGTATTTTTAATGTTTTCAGATAATTACGTAAAAAAATTTCAAAATTCATGTAAAGTTCCCAATATGGGGAAACGAAAAGACATTACGAGAAACGTATATTATAAGTGTTTTACATCTTATTAGGTTGAAAAATACGAAAATGCATGAATACCACTCTATATGGAGTAACAGAACAACATTACCAAAAACGTGTATTTTGTTTGTTTTAACAATGTTATGTACCAAAACGTCGAAATTCATGCAAAGTGGAATCTATGAGAGAAACGAAACGAAATTTTCAGAAACGTGAATTTTGAGTGTTTATGAGCGTATTAGGCACCAAAACTCTAAAAAAAATAAAAATGGAAAGCATTCTATATGGGAATACAAAACAAAATTATCAAAAAAATAGTATTTTTTTTAGTGTTTTTGAGCTACTTTTATATCAAAACGCTTAAACAGACGCAAAACACGCTTTATGGAGAAACAAAATAACAATACAAAAAAAACTATATTTTCAGTGTTTTGAGGTAAGTAAAATAACGCCGAAATGTATGCAAAGTTCCCTATGCCGGGAAACGAAGACATTTCGAGAAACGTGTATTATGAGAGCTCTTGAGCTTATTAGGTACCAAACACAAAGGCACCTTAATAGTACTCTATATGGAGAAACAAAACAACAAGAATGAAAATATATATTTTGAGTGGTTTTCATATTATTAGGTAACAAAGCGCAAAAATACATGCAAAGACCTCTAAAAGACGACACAAAACGAAATTACAAGAAACCTATCTTTTGAGAGTGTTTCTACGTGTTAGGCACCAAAACAATAAGAAGTATGAAAAGATCACTATGTTTGAAGGAAAAAAGAAATAACCAACAAAGTGACTTTTCACGTGTTTGGAAGTTTTTAAATTTATAATGTACCACAACGATAAAACATGCAAAACACCCTTCCTGCAGAAACATAAAACATTACCAAAAATGAGCATTTTCAGCGATTTTTCAGCTTGTTATGTACAAAAGCGTCAAAATCCTTATAAAGTACCCTATATAAGAAAACGAAAAGACATTAAGAGAAACCAGTATTATGAGTTTTTTTTTTTTTTTAGCTTATTAGTTACCAAAACAATAAAACGTATGATTTGCATTCTGTATGGAGAAAACGTGTATTTTAAGTGTATTTAGTGTTGGTAGGTATCAAAACGCCAAAATGCATGCAAAGCACCCGATATGGGAAAAATAAACGACATTTCCAGAAACATGTCTTTTGAGAGTTTATGAGTGTGTTAGGCACAAAAATCTCTTAAAAAGCATGGAAAGTACCGTAAATGGGAAAACATTGTTTTGAGCTACTTACGTACCAAACCGCTAAAACGGTTGCAAAACACACTTTATGGAGAAACTCAACAGCTTTCCCAAAAAACTGCATTTTGAGAAATTTTGCGCCTGTTACGTACAAAAACGATAAAATACATGCAAATAACCCTAAAAGGGGAAAAGAAAACATTAAAAGAAACGTATATTTTGAGTGGTATTGAGCTTCATAGGTACCAGAATACTAAAACGTATGAATAATACTCTATATGGAGAAACAGAACATGATTAACCAAAACTTGTGTTTTAAGGGTTTTTTCATGTTATTAGGTACCGCAACGCGAAAATGCATGCAAAGCATACTATATGGGGAAAGGAAACATTTCCAGAAACATGTCCTTTCAGTTTTTATGAGCTTGTTAGGTACCAAGAAGCTAAAAACCAAAGAAAGCACCCTATAGGAGAAAACAAAAGATTACAAAAACTTTTCATTTCAGTGCTTATGATTTACTTACATACAAAAACACTTAAACGCATCCAAAACGACTTTTTTTGGAAAAACTGAATAACATTACCAAAAAATGTGTATTTTCAATGTTTTGAGCTTCTTAACCAAAAAAAAAACATAAAAAGTAACCAATGGCATTATGGGAAACTTATATTAAGAGAGTTTTTGAGCTTCTCAGGTACCAAAACGTAAAAATGCATGAATGATACTCTCTTTGGAGAAACACAACAATATTAGATACCAAAACGCTAAAAAGCAACGAAAACTCTCTATTTGGAAAAGCAAAACATTACCAAAAAGCGTGTCTTTTGAGAGTTTTTATAGCTACTTATGTACGAAAACGCTAAAATGCATGCAAAGCACATTTTATGGAGAAACAATAACATTACCAGAAATGTGCATTTTGAGTTTTCTTTTTTTATCTTACGTATAAAAAAAAAGCAAAAATGCATGCAAAGTATCCTAAATGGCGATACGAAAAGAAATAAAAAGACACTTCATTTATCAGTGTTTTGAGATTCTTAGGTAGCAAAATGCACAAACGCATGTATAACATTATATATGAAGAAACAGAACATTACCGAAAACGTATATTTTGAGTATTTTTCACACTGTTATGTAACAAAAACGCCAAAATGCATGGAAATCACCCAATATGGACAAAATAATGGACATTACGAGAAAGATGTATTATTAGTGTCTTTGAGCGTCTTAGGTACCAAACGCAAAAACTATTTAGTACCACTGTATATGGAGAAACAGAACATTACCAAAAACGTTTATTTTGAGTGTTTTTCACAATTT
This sequence comes from Scylla paramamosain, assembly GCF_035594125.1. Taxonomy (NCBI): domain Eukaryota; kingdom Metazoa; phylum Arthropoda; class Malacostraca; order Decapoda; family Portunidae; genus Scylla; species Scylla paramamosain. The sequence goes on from NC_087182.1 coordinate 9,307,705, forward strand.
TATGTACCAAAACGTCAAAATGCCTCCAGAGCACCATCTATGGGGAGATGAAACGACATTTCCAGAAACATGTCTTTTGAGTGTTGATGAACGTGTTAGGTACATAAGTTATAAAAAAAAACATTGAAAACTACCTATATGAAAGAACAAGACAACCAAAAATTTCTCTTTTGGATATTTTCAGCTACTTACTTACCATAACGCTTAGATGTATGCAAAACACCTTCTGCATGAGGAAACGAAAAGATATTAGAAGAAACTTTTATTATGAGTGTTTTTTTTTTATTTCTTAGATACCAAGACCTATTTGACGCATTGAAGAGCACTCTATATGGAGAAAAGAACAAAATTACCAAAAATGTGCTTTTTGAGTGTTTTTCACATTGTTAGGTACGAAAACACTCTATAAAGAGTGTTATTTGTGGGTTTTAGATTTTTCATACTTAACGAACTTAAAACAAAAACTCATAATACACGTTTCTCGTAACGTCCTTTCATTTTCCAAACATAGGGCTCTTTGCATGTATTTAAGCTTTTTTATAATTAACATGATCAAAAACACTCAAAATACATGTTTTTGGTAATGTTATTCTGTTTCTCCATAAAAGGTGTTCTGCATGCGTTTTAGCGTTTTGATATGTAAGGAGCTCAGAAACACTTAAAAGCAAGTTCTTGGTAAAAGTTGGTTTTATTCCCATATCATGTGATTACCCTGCTTTTTAGTGCTTTATTGCCTATCACGCTCAAAAACACTCAAAAGACACTTTTCTAGTAATGTCATTTTTTTTCCCACATAATGCTAGTTTCGCATGCAATTTGGGTTTTTGGTAACTAAGAATGTGAAAAGCACTCAAAATACACGCATTTGGTAAGGTTGTTCTGTATTCTTAATTAAGAGCGTTATTCCTGAGTTTCAGCATTTTGGTATCTAAGAAAATTCTTTATATACACGAGTTTTTGCGTTTTTTGCCTTGTGGTTCTCTCAAATAAACTCTCGTTTATTTTCCCCATATCGGGTGCTTTGCATGCATTTTGGCGTTTTGATACCTAACAAAGCTAAATACATTTAAAATACATTTAAAATACAGAAGGCAAATCGTGCGTTTTATCGTTTCGGTACCTAATAAGCTAAAAAAAGAAAAAAAACTCATAATACTGGTTTCTCTTAATGTCTTTTCGTTTTCTTATATAAGGTACTTTATATGCATTTTGACGCTTTTGTACATAACAAGCTGAAAAATTGCTCAAAATGCTCGTTTTTGGTAATGTTTTTATGTTTCTGCAGGAAGGGTGTTTTGCATGTTTTATCGTTTTGGTACATTATAAATTTAAAAACTTCCAAACACGTGAAAAGTCACTTTGTTGGTTATTTCTTTTTTCCTTCCTTCTTTTCATACTTCTTATTGTTTTGGTGCCTAACACGTAGAAACACTCTCAAAAGATAGGTTTCTTGTAATTTCGTTTTGTGTCGTCTTTTAAAGGTCTTTGCATGTATTTTTGCGCTTTGGTACCTAATAATATGAAAACCACTCAAAATATATATTTTCATTCGTGTTGTTTTGTTTCTCCATATAGAGTACTATTAAGGTGCCTTTGTGTTTGGTACCTAAAACGCTCAAAAGCTCTCATAATACACGTTTCTCGAAATGTCTTCCTTTTCCGGCATAGGGAACTTTGCATACATATCGGCGTTATTTTACTTACCTCAAAACACTGAAAATATAGTTTTTTTTTGTATTGTTATTTTGCTTCTCCATAAAGCGTGTTTTGCGTCTGTTCAAGCATTTTGATATAAAAGTACCTCAAAAACACTAAAAAAAATACTATTTTTTTGATAATTTTGTTTTGTATTCCCATATAGAATGCTTTCCATTTTTATTATTTTTTTTTAGAGTTTTGGTGTCTAACACGCTCATAAACACTCAAAATTCACGTTTCTGAAAATTTCGTTTCGTTTCTCCCGTAGATTCCACTTTGCATGAATTTCGACGTTTTGGTACATAACATTGTTAAAAACAATTGTTAAACATTGTTAAAAAATATCACGCTCAAAAACACTCAAAAGACACTTTTCTGATAATGTCATTTTTTTCCTACATAAAGCTAGTTTCGCATGTAATTTGGGATTTTCGTAACTAAGAATGTGAAAAACACTCAAAATACCCACATATGGTAAGCAAGTTCTGTTTCTCAATTAAAAGTGTTATTCATGATTTTTAGCATTTTGGTATGTAAGAAACTTCTCAATATACACGAGTTTTTGCGTTTTTTGTCTTGTGGTTCTCGTGAAACTATAAAACACTCATTATACACGTTTCTCGTAATGTCGTTTTGCTTCCCAATATAGAGTGCTTTCCATCCATTTGCGCGTTTTTTGTAGGTAAAAAGCTCAAAAACACTTTTTGGTAATGTTATTCTATTTCTTCATATTTGTTGGTTTGCATCCGTTTTAGCGTTTTTCTACGTAAAACACTGAAAAGACACGTTTTCAGTAATTTTGTTTTGGATTCACATATTGACTGACTTCCATATTATTTATCGTTTTGGTGCCTAATATGCTGAAAAACACTGAAAAGAGAGGTTTCTGGTAAAGTCGTTTAACTTCCTTATATAGGTGTCATGCACTTTAGAGTTTGGTACATAAAAATCCGAAAAAGAGCTATAATTAACTTTTTTGATAATGTTCTTTTTTCCAGATAAATTCCCTGAATTTTAGCAGAATTTTGGCATCTTGGTACCTATGAAAATCAATATAAAAAAAAGTATTTTTTTATTTATTTATTTTTTCTCTATAAAGAGTGTTATTTGTTGGTTTTAACGTTTTGTTACTTAAGGAACTTAAAAACGGTTCTAATACACGTTTCTCGTGATGTCCTTTCGTTTCCCAAACATAGGGTTCTTTGCATGTATTTAAGCGTTTTTATAGGTAACATGATCAAAAGCACTTAAAACACATGTTTTTAGTAATGTTATTCTGCTTCTCCATAAAGGAGTTTTTTGCATGCGTTTTAGCGTTTTGCTTTGTAAGGAGGTCAAAAACACTTCAAGGCAAGTTCTTGGTAAAAGTTAGTTTTATTCCCATGTAAAGTGATGGCCGTGTTTTTTTTTTTGTGACTTATTGCCTAAAACGCTCAAAAACACTCAAAAGACACTTCTGGTAATGTCATTTTTTTCCCAACATAGTTTCGCGTTTTATTTGGGGTTTTTCTAACTATGAATGTGAAAAACACTCAAAATACACGCATTTGGTCAGGTTGTTCTTTTTCTCAATTAATATTGTTATTCATGAGTTTCAGCATTTTGGTATCTAAGAAACTTCTTTATATACACGATTTTTTGCGTTTTTTGCCTTGTAGTTCTTGTGAACCACAAGTTCTTTTGCTCAAAAATAATAAGACACTCATTATACACGTTTCTCGTAATGTCCTTTTGTTTCCCAATAGGGAGTGCTTTGCATCTATTTTCGCGTTTTTTGTAGGTAACAAGCTAAAAAAAAAAACACTCAAAATGTACCTTTTTGGTAATATTATTTTATTTCTTCTTATTGGTTGGTTTGCATCCGTTTAAGCGTTTTTCTACGTAAAACAGCGAAAAGACACGTTATTAGTAATTTTGTTTTATATTCCCATATAGAATGACTTGCATGTTATTTACCGTTATGGTGCCTAACAAGCTGAAAAACACTCATAAGACAGTTTTCTGGCAAAAACGTTTAATTTCCCCATATAGGTGGCTTTGCATGCACTTTAGTGTTTGGTACATAACAATACGAAAAAAAAAGTTAAAATTAACTTTTTTGGTAATTGACTCATAATTTCCTGAATTTAGCCCAAATTTTGCCAAAAACATGCAAAATGTATGTTTTTGGTAATGTTATTCTCTTTCTCAATAAAGTGTGCTTTGCATGCGTTTTAGCGTTTTGGTATATAAGGAGCTCAAAACACTTAAAGGCAAGTTCTTCGTAAAAATTGTTTTTATTGCCATGATTCCTCTGCTTTTTAGTGCTCTATCCTCAATCACGCTCAAAAACACTCAATAGACACTTATCTGGTAATGTCACTTTTTTCCCACATAAAGCTGGTTTCGCATGCAATTTGGGAATTTTGGTAACTAAGAATGTGAAAAGCACTCAAAATACACACATTTAGTAAAGTTGTTCTGTTTCTCAATTAAGAGTGTTATTCATGAGTTTCAGCATTTTGGTATCTATGAAACTTCTCCATATAAACGAGTTTTTGCGATTTTTGCCTTGTGGTTCTTTTGAACTATAAAACATTCATTATAAACTTTTCTCGCAATGTCCTGTTTCCCAATATAAAGTGCTTTTTTTTATCAATTTTCGGGTTTTTTTATAGGTAACAAGCTCAAAAAACACTCAAAATATACCTTATTGGTAATGTTTTTCTACTTTTTGATATTGGTTGGTTTGTATCCATTTTAGCGTTTTTCTACGTAAAACACTGAGAAGACACGTTTTCAGTAATTTTGTTTTGGTTTGCCATATAGTGAGTTCCTTATTATTGATCGTTTTGGTGCCTAACATGCTGAAAAACACTCAAAACAAAGATTTCTGGTAAGGTCGTTTAATTTCCTCATATAGGAGGCTTTGCATGCACTTTAGTGTTTGGTACATAACTCCGAAAAAAAGCTAATATCAACTTTTTTGATAATATTCTCTTATCATATAATTGCCCTAATTTTTCCCAAAATTTTGGCATCTCGGTACCTATGCAGGTTAATAACAAAAAAAAAAGAAAAAAAAAAGAAAATGCCTTTAATTAATTAATTTATTTTTATTTTTTTCCAAATAACTAGTGTTATTTGTGGGTTTTACCTTTTTGGTAATTAAGGAACTTAAAAACACTCATAATACACGTTTCTCGTAATGTCCTTACGTTTCCCAAACATAAGGTTCTTTGCATGTATTTAAGCGTTTTTATAGATAACTATCAAAAACACTCAAAATACATGTTTTTGGTAATGTTATTCTGTTTCTCCATAAAGTTTGTTTTCCATGCGTTTTAGCGGTTTGGTATGTGAGGAGCTCAAAAACACATATTGGCAAGTTCTTGGTAAAAGTTGGTTTTATTCCTATGTAATGTGATTACCCTGCTTTTTAGTACTTCATTGCCTAACACGCTCAAAAACAATTAAAAGACACTTCTGGTAATGTCATTTTTTTCCCTCATTAAGCTAGTTTCGCATGCTATTTTGGGTATTGCTAACTAGGAATATGAAAAACACTCAAAATACGGGCATTTGCTACGGTTGTACTGTTTCTCAATTAAGATTGTTATTCATGAGTTTCAGCATTTTGGTATCTAAGAAACTTCTTTATATACACGAGTTTTTGCGTTTTTTCTACGTAAAACACTGAGAAGATATATTTTCATTAATTTTGTTTTGGATTCCCATATAGAGTGAGTTCCTTATTATTTATCGTTTTGGTGCTTAACATGCTGAAAAACACTCAAAAGACAGATTTCTGGTAAGGTCGTTTAATTTCCTCATATAGGAGGCTTTGCATGCACTTTAGGGTTTGGTACATAAGAGTCCGAAAAAAAAGCTAAAATTAACTTTTTTGATAATATTCTTTGGTTCAAAAAATTTTCCTGAATTTTCCCAGAATTTTAGCATCTCGGTACCTATGAAGATGAAAATAAAAAAATCCTTTTTTTTTTTCTAAATAAAGAGTATTATTTGTGGGTTTTAGCTTTTTGGTATTTAAGGAACTTAAAAAAAAAAACACTCATAATACACGTTTTTCGTAATGTCCTTTTGTTTCCCAAACATAATGTTCTTTGCATGTATTTAAGCGTTTTTTATAGATAACATGATAAAAAACACCCAAATTACATGTTTTACGTAATGTTATTCTGTTTCTCCATAAAGTTTGTTTTGCATGCGTTTTAGCGGTTTGGTATATAAGGAGCTCAAAAACATTTAAAGGCAAGTACTTGGTAAAAATTGGTTTTATTCCAATGAAAAGTGATTGCACTGCTTTTTAGTGCTTTATTGCCTATCACGCTCAAAAACACTCAAAAGACATTTTTCTAGAAATGTCATGTTTTCCCATATAAATCTGGTTTCGCATGAAATTTGCGTTTTGGGTAACTAAGAATATGAAAAACACTCAAAACACACGAATTTGGTAAGGTTGTTCTTTTTCTCAATTAAGAGTGTTATTCATGAGTTTCATCATTTTGGTATCTAGGAAACTTCTCCATATCATATACACATGTTTTTGCGTTTTTTGCCTTGTTGTTCTTTTGAACTATAATACACTCATTATACACTTTTCTCGCAATGTCCCTCTGTTTCCCAATATAGAGTGCATTGTATCAATTTTAGCTTTTTTTTGTAGGTAACAAGCCCAAAAACACTCAAAATATACCTTTTTGGTAATGTTTTTTTTTCTATTTCTTGATATTGGTTGGTTTGCATACATTTTAGCGTTTTTCTACGTAAAACACTGGGAAGACACGTTTTCAGTAATTTTGTTTTCGATTCCCATATAAAATGAGTTCCTTATTTACTTATCTTTTTGGTGCCTAACATTCTGAAAAACACTCAAAACACAGATTTCTTTTAAGGTCGTTTAATTTCCTCATATAGGAGGCTTTGCATGCACTTTAGGGTTTGGTATATAACAGTCCGAAAAAAAAGCTAAAATTAACTTTTTTGATAATTTTCTTTTATCATATAATAGCCCGGAATTTTCTCAGAAGTTTGGCATCTCGGTATCTATGAAGATGATTAACAAAAAAAAAAAAAAAATTAAATCATATTTTTTTATTTTTTATTTTTTTATTTTTCTAAATAAAGAGTGTTATTTGTGGGTTTTAGCTTTTTGCTACTTAAGGAACTTAAAAACACTCATAATACATATTTCTCGTAATGTCTTTTCGTTTCCCAAACATAAGGTTCTTTGCATGTATTTAAGCGTTTTTATAGATAACATGATCAAAAACACTCAAAATACATGTTTTTTGTAATGTTATTCTTTTTGTCCATAAAAGGTGTTTTGTATGCATTTTAGCGTTTTGGTATGGAATGAGCTCAAAAACACCTAAAGGCAAGTTCTTGGTAAAAGTTGGTTTTATTCTCATGTAATGTGATTGCCCTGCTTTTTAGTGGTTTATTGCCTAACACACTGAAAAACACTCGAAAGACATTTTCTGGTAATATTATTTTTTTTCCCACAGAAAGCTAGTTTCGCATAGAATTTGGGGTTTTGGTAACTAAAAATGTGAAAAACACTCAAAATACAGGCATTTAGTAAGGTTGTTCTATTTCTTAATTAAAAGTGATATTCATGAGCTTCAGCATTTTGGTATGTGAGAAACGACTTTAATAGACACATTTGGTATGTTAGTTCTGTTTCTCAATTAAAAGTGTTATTCATGAGTTTCAGCATTTTGGTATGTAAGAAACTTCTTTATGTACACGAGTTTTTGAGTTTTTTGCCTTGTGGTTCTTGTGAAACTATAAAACACTTATTATACACGTTTCTTGTAATGCCTTTTTGTTTCCTAATATAGAGTGCGATTTATCCATTTTCGAATTTTTTTGTAGGTAACAAGATAAAAAACACATCAACATATATCTTTTTGGTAATGTTATTCTATTTCTTCATATTGGTTTGTTTGCATCCGTTTTAGCGTTTTTCTACGTAAATCAATGAAAAGACACGTTTTCAGTAATATTGTTGAAATTGCTGAAAAAAAAAACACTCAAAAGACAGGTTCCTCGTAAATTCGAGTAATTTCTCCATATAGGTAGCTTTGCATGCACTTCAGGGTTTGGTACATAACTCCGGAAAAAAGCTAAGATTATTTTTTTCATAATGATTTTTTTTTTTGAAAATTTTCCTGTATTTTTCCAGAATTTTTGTATCTCGGTACCTATGAAGATGAATAACATTTTTTTTTTCTCTATAAAGTATTATTTGTGAGTTTTAGCTTTTTGGTACTTAAGGAACTTAAAAACACTCATAATACACGATTTTCGTAATATCCTTTTCTTATACAAACATGGGGTTCTTTACATGTATTTAAGCGTTTTTATAGGTAACATAATCAAAAAAACTCAAAATACATATTTTTGGTAAAGTTATTCTGTTTCTCTATAAAGGGTGTTTTACATGCGTTTTAGCGTTTTGGCGTGTAAGGAGTTAAAAAACACTTAGAGGTAAGTTCTTCGTAAAAGTTGGTTTTATTCCCAAGTAATGTGATTGTTCAGCTTTTTAGTGCTTTGTTGCATATCACGCTCAAAAACACTCAAAAGACATTTTTCTGGTAATGTCATTTTTTTCCCACATAAAGCTAGTTTTCCATGTAATTTGGCAATTTCGTAACTATAAATGTGAAAAACACTCAAAATACACAATTTGGTAGGGTAGTTCCGTTTTTAAATTAAAAGTGTTATTCATGCATTTCATCATTTTTGTATGTAAGAAACTTCTCTATATACACGAGTTTTTCCGTTTATTGCCTTGTGGTTCTTGTGAAACTATAAAACACTAATAATACACGTTTCTCGTAATGTTTTTTTGTTTCCTAATATAGAGTGTTTTCCATCCATTTTTGTATTTTTTGTATGTAACAAGCTTAAAAACACTCAAAATATATCTTGTTGGTAATATTCTATTTCTTCACATTGGTTGGTTTGCATCCGTTTTAGCTTTTTTCTTCGTAAATCTCTGAAAAGACTCGTTTTCAGTAATATTTTTGAAATTACATAACTCCGGAAAAGAGCTAAAATTATTCTTTTTTATATATTTTTTTCTTTACCTAATTTCCCTGAATTTTGCCAGAATTTTGGCATCTCGGTACCTATGAAGATGAATAACAAAAAAAAAAAAAAAATTGTATTTATTCATTTTATTTTTTTTCTCTATAAAGAGTGTTATTTGTTTGTTTTAGCTTTTTGGTACTTAAGGAACCTAAAAACTTTCATAATACACAATTTTCGAAGAATCCTTTCGTTTCACGAACATAGGGTTCTTTGCATGTATTTAAGTGTTTTTATAGGTAACATGATCAAAAACACTTAAAATTCATGCTTTTGGTATTATTATTTTGTTTCTCCAGAAAGGGTGTTTTGCATGCGTTTTAGCGTTTTCTTATATAAGGAGTTAAAAACACTTAAAGGCATATTTTTGGTAAAAGTTGGTTTTATTCCCACGTAATGTGATTGTTCTGCTTTTTAGTGCTTTGTTGTATATCACGCTCTAAAACACATAAAACATAAAACTAATTTCACTTGTAATTTCGGATTTTCGTAACTAAGAATGTGAAAAACACTCAAAATACTTACATTTGGTAAGATAGTTCTGTTTCTCAATTAAAAGTCTTATTCATAAGTTTCAGCATTTTGGAATGTAAGAAACTTCTTTATATACACGAGTTTTTGCTTTCTTTGCCTTGTGGTTCTTCTGAAACTATAAAACACTCATTATACACGTTTCTCGTAATGTCCTTTTGCTTCCCAATATAGAGTGCTTTCCATCTATTTTCGCGTTTTTTGTAGGTAACAATTTCAATTTCTTAATTTTGGTTGGTTTGCATCCGTTTTAGCGTTATTGTACGTAAAACTCCGAAAAGACACGTTTTCAGTAATTGTGTGTTGGATTCCCATATAGATTGACTTCCTTGGGTTTTATCGTGTTGGTTCCTAACATGCTGAAAAACACTCATAAGACAGTTTTCTGGCAAAGAGGTTTAATTTCCCCATATAGGTGGCTTTGCATGCACTTTGGTGTTTTGGTACATAACAGTCCGAAAAAAAGCTAAATTTAACTTTTTTGATAATGTTCTTATTTCATATAATTTCCTGAACTTTGACCGAATTTTGGCATCTCGTTACCTGTGAATATGAATAAGAATGAAAAAAAGATACCGTATTTCTTTTTTTTATTTATTTTTTTTTTGTCACTAAAGAGTGTAATTTGTGGCTTTTAGCTTTTTCGTACTTAATGAACTTAAAAACACTCATAATACACGTTTCTCGTAATTTCCTTTCGTTTCCCAAAAATAAGGGTCTTTGCATATATTTAAGGGTTTTTATTGGTAACATGATCAAAAACACTCAAAATACATGTTTTTCGTAATGTTATTCTGTTTCACAATAAAGTGTATTTTGCATGCGTTTTAGTGTTTTGGTATATAAGGAGCTCAAAAACACTTATAGGCAAGCTCTTATTAAAAATTGGTTTTATTCCAATGTACTTTCATTGCCCTGCTTTTTAGTGCATTATTACTTAACACGCTCAAAAACACTCAACAGACATTTTTCTGTTAATATTATTTTTTTTTCCCACATAAAGCTGGTTTCGCATGGAATTTCGGGTTTTGGTAACTAAGAATGTGAAAAGCACTCAAAATACACACATTTTGTAAGATTGTTCTGTTTCTCAATTAAGAGTGTTGTTCATGAGTTTCAGCATTTTATTATCTACGAAACTTCTTCATATACACTAGTTTTTGCATTTTTTGGCTTGTGGTTCTTTTGAACTATTAAACACTCATTATACACTTTTCTTGCAATGTCCTTTTCTTTCCCATTATAGAGTGCTTTGCATCAATTTTTGTGTTTTTTTTATAGGTAACAAACTCAAAAACACTCAAAATATACCTTTTTGGTAATGTTTTTCTATTTCTTTATATTGGTTTGTTCGCATCCGTTTTAGCGTTTTTCTACGTAAAACACTGAGAAGACACGTTTTCAGTAATTTTGTTTTGAATTCCCATATAGAGTGAGTTCCTTAATATTTATTGTTTGTGCCTAACATGCTGAACAACACTCAAAAGAGAGATTTCTGATGAGGTCGTTTAATTTCCTCATATAGGAGGCTTTGCATACACTTTAGTGTTTGGTACATAACAGTCCGAAAAAAAAGCTAAAATTTACTTTTTTGATGATATTCTTTTATCATATAATTGCCCTGAATTTTTACAGGAATTTTGGCATCTCGGTGCCTATAAAGATAAATAAAAAAAAAAAATCCCATTTTTTAATATTTTATTTATTTATTTATTTTTTCTCAATGAAGTGTTATTTGTGGGATTTACCTTTTTGGTAAATCCCACAAAGGAACTTAAAAACACTCATAATACACGTTTATGGTAATGTCCTTTCGTTTCCCAAACAAAAGGTTCTTTGCATGTATTTAAGCGTTTTTATAGATAACATGATCAAAAACACTCAAAATACAAGGTTTTGGTAATGTTATTCTGTTTCTCCATAAAGTGTGTTTTGCATACGTTTTAGCAGTTTTGTGTATAAGGAGCTCAAAAACACTCATGGCAAGTTGTTGGTAAAAAATGATTTTATTCCAATGTAATGTGATTGCCCTGCTTTTGAGTGGTTTATTACCTATCACGCTGAAAAAAAAAACTCAAAAGACACTTTTCTGGTAATTTTTTTTTTTTTCCCACAAAGCTATTTTCGCATGTAATTTGGGGTTTTTGGTAACTAAGAATGTGAAAAGCACTCAAAATCTACACATTTAGTAAGGTTGTTCTGTTTCTCAATTAAGAGTGTTATTCATGAGTTTTAGCATTTTGGTATCTAGAAAATCTCTCCATATACACGAGATTTTGCGTTGTTTGCTTTGTGGTTCTTTTGAACTATGAAACACTCATTATACACTTTTCTTGCAATGTCCTCTTCTTTCCCAATAAAGAGTGCTTTGCATCAATTTTCGCGTTTTTGTAGGTAAAAAGCTCACAAACACTCAAAATATACCTTTTTGGTAACGTTTTTCTATTTCTTGATATTAGATGGTTTGCATCCGTTTTAACGTTTTTCTACGTAAAATACTGAGAAGACACGTTTTCAGTAACTTTGTTTTGGATTCCCATATAGAGTGAGTTCCTTATTATTTATCGTCTCGTTGCCTAACATGCTAAAAAACACACAAAACACAGATTTCTGGTAAGGTCGTTTAATTTCCTCATAATGGAGGTTTTGCATGCACTTTAGGGTTTGGTACATAAGTCCGAACAAAAACAGCTGAAATTAACTTTTTTGATTATATTCTTTTATCACATAATTGCCCTGAATTTTCTTAGAATTTTGGCATCTCGGTACCTATGAAAATGAATAACAAAAAAAAAAAAATCATATTTATTTTATTTTTTTATTTTTTTATTCTCTAAATAAAGAGTGCTATTTGTGGGTTTTAGCTTTTTGGTACTTAAGGAACTTATAAAAACACATAATACACGTTTCTCGTAATGTCCCAAACATAATGTTCTTTGTATGTACTTAGCGTTTTTATAGATAACATGATCAAAAACACTCAAAATACATGTTACTGGTAATGTTATTCTGTTTCTCCATAAAATTTATTTTGCATGCGTTTTAGCGGTTTGGTATATAAGGGGTTAAAAAACATTTAAAGACAAATTCTTCGTGAAAGTTGGTTTTATTCCCATGTAATGTGATTGTTCTGCTTTTTAGTGATTTTTTGCATATCACGCTCAAAAACATTCAAAAGACACTTTTCTGGTAGTCATATTTTTTCCCACTTGAAGCTAGTTTCGCATGTAATTTGGCATTTACGTAACTAAGAATGTTTAAAACACTTAAAAACACACAATCTGGTAAGGTAGTTATGTTTATCGATTAAAAGTGTTATTCATGCATTTCATCATTTTGGTATGTAAAAATTTCTCTATATACACGAGTTTTTGTGTTTATTGCCTTGTGGTTCTTTTAAAACTATAAAACACTCATTATACACGTTTCTCATAATGTCGTTTTGTTTCCTAATATAGTGTTGTACATCCATTCTTGCATTTTTTGTAGTTAACAAGCTCAAAAACACTCAAAATATATCTTTTTTGGTAATGTTATTCTATTTCTTCATATAGGATGGTTTGTATCCGCTTTAGCGTTTTTCTACGTAAAACACTGAAAAGACACGTTTTCAGTAATTTTGTTTTGGATTCGCATAATTACTGATTTTCATATTATTTATCGTATTGGTGCCTAACATGCTGAAAAACACTGAAAAGACAGATTTCTGGTAAAGTCGTTTAACTTTCCTATATAGGTGGCTTTACATGCACTTTAGGTTTTGGTACAAAATCCGAAAAAAAAACTATAATTAACTTTCATGATAATGTTCTTTTTTCCACATAAATTCCCTGAATTTTGGCAGAATTTTGTTAAATCAGTACCTATGAAGATGAAAAAAAAACAAAAAATCATATATTTTTTTTATTTATTATTATTTTTTTCTAAAAAAGTGTTATTTGTGGGTTTTAGCTTTTTGGTACTAAAGGAACTTAAAAAACACTCATAATACATGTTTCTCGTAATGTCCTTTCGTTTCCCAAATATAAGGTTCTTTGCATGTATTTAAGCGTTTTTATAAATAACATGATCAAAAACACTAAAAATACATGTATTTGGTAATGTTTCTCTGTTTCTTCATGAAATGTATTTTGCATGCGTTTTTAGCGTTTTTGTATATAAGGAGCTCAGAAACACTTAAAGGCAAGTTCTTGGTAAAATTTTGTTTTATTCCGTTGTAATGTGATTGCTCTGGTTTTTAGTGCTTTATTGCATAACACGCTCAAAAAACACTGAAAAGACATGCAAAGCCTCCCATATGAGGAAATTAAAGACCTTACCAGAAATCTGTCTTTTGAGTGTTTTTCAGCTTGTTAGGCACCAAAACGATAAATAATAAGGAACTCACTCTATGTGGGAATCCAAAAGAAAATTACTGAAACTGTGTCTTCTCAGTGTTTTACGTAGAAAAACGCTAAAACTGATGCAAACCAACCAATATCAAGAAGCAGAGAAACATTACCAAAAATGTATATTTTGAGTGTTTTTGAGCTTGTTACCTACAAAAAAAAACGCTAAAAATTGATACAAAGCACTCTATATTGGGAAAGAAAGACACATTGCGAGAAAAGTGTATAATGAATGTTTTATAGTTCAAAAAAACCCAAAACAAAAAAAGCAAAAACTCGTGTATATGGAGAAGTTTCCTAGATACCAAAATGCTGAAACTCATGAATAACACTCTTGAGAAACAGAAAAACCTTACTAAATGCGTGTCAAAAACACTAAAAGGCAAGTTCTTCGTAAAAGTTGGTTTTATTCACATGTTATTTGATTGATTGCCCTGCTTTTTAGTGCTTTATTGCCTTACACGCTCACAAACACTCAAAAACACTATTCTGGTAACGTCATTTTTTTTCCCACATAAAGCTAGTGTCGCATGGAATTTGGAATTCTGGTAACTAAGAATGTAAAAAAACACTCAAAATACACGCATTCTGTAAGGTTGCTCTGTTTCTTGATTAAGAAAGTTATTCATGAGTTTCAGCATTTTAGTATCTTGGAAACTTCTCCACAGATACGAGTTTTTCCGTTTTTTGCCTTGTGATTCTGGTGAAACTATAAAACACTCATTATACACGTTTCTCGTTATGTTCTTTTTTTTCTTAATATACAGTGCTTTGCATCCATTTTTGCGTTTTTTTTATGTAACAAGTTCAAAAACACACAAAATATACTTTTCTGGTAATATTATTCTATTTTTTTTCATATTGGTTGGTTTGCATCCGTTTTAACATTTTTCTACGTAAATCTTTTAAAAGACACGTTTTCAGTAATTTTGTTTTTGATTTCCATATAGAGTGACTTTCATATTATCTATCGTTTTGGTGCCTAACATGCGAAAAAACACTCAAAAGACAGGTTTCTTTTAAAGTCGTTAAATTAACCCAAATAGGTGGCTTTGCATACACTTTATGGTTTGGTACATATCTCCGAAAAAAAAAAGTAAAATTAACTTTTTCGATAATGTTCTTTTTTCCACATAATTTCCCTGAATTTTGGCAGAATTTTGGCATCTTGATACGTATGAACATCAATAACAAAAAAAAAAAAAAAATGCTATTTTTTTATTTATATATTTTTTTTCTCTAGAAAGAGTGTTATTCGTAGGTTTTAACGTTTTGGTACTTAAGGAACTTAAAAACATTCATAATACACATTTCTCGTCATGTCCTTTCGTTTCCCAAATATAGGGATCTTTGCATGTATTTAAGTGTTTTTGTAGGTAACATCATAAAAAACACTCAAAAACACTTGTTTTTGGTAATGTTATTCTGCTTCTCCATAAAGGAGTGTTTTGCGTGCGTTTTCCCGATTTCTTATGTAAGGAGCTGAAAAACACTTCAAGGGAAGTTCTTGGTAAAAGTTGGTTTTATTCCAATATAATATGATTGCCCTGCTTTTTAGTGCATTATTGCCTAACACGCTGAAAAACACTCAAAAGACATTTCTGGTAATGTCAGTTTTTTTCACACATAAAGCTAGTTTCGCATGCTATTTGGGGTTTTGCTAAGAATGTGAAAAAACACTCAAAATACACGCATTTGGTAATGTTGTTCTGTTTCTTAATTAAGAATGTTATTCATGAGTTTCAGCATTTTGGTATCTAAGAAACTTCTTTATATAAACGAGTATTTTTTGCCTTGTGGTTCTTGTGAACCACAAGTTCCTTTGCCGGAAAATAATAAGACACTCATTATACATGTTTCTCGTAATGTCCTTTTCTTTCCCAATAGGGAGTGCTTTGCATCCATTTTCGCGTTTTTTGTAGGTAACAAGCTCAAAAAAACTCAAAATATACCTTTTTGGTAATGTTATTCTATTTCTTCATATTGGTTGGTTTGCATCCGTTTTAGCGTTTTTCTACGTAAAACAACGAAAAGACACGTTTTCAGTAATTTTGTTTTCCATTCCCAAAGAATATTGCCAGAATTTTGGCATCTTAGTACCTATGAAGATGAATAAAAAAAAAAATTATTTTTTATTTTTTTTTCTCTATAAAGAGTGTTATTTGTGAGTTTTAGCTTTTTAGGTACTTAAGAAACTTAAAAACACTCATAATACACGTTTCTCATAATGTCCTTTCATTTCCCAAACATAAGGTTCTTTGCATGTATTTAAACGTTTTTATAAATAACATGATCAAAAACACTCAAAATACATGTTTTTGGTAATATTTCTCCATAAAGGATGTTTTGCATGCGTTTTAGCGTTTTGGTATGTAAGGAGTTAAAAAAAAAACACTTAAAGGCAAGTTCTTCGTAAAAGTTGGTTTTATTCCCATGTAATGTGATTGTTCTGCTGTTTAGTGCTTTGTTGCACATCACGCTCAAAAACACTCAAAAGACACTTTTCTGGTAATATTTTTTTTCCCCACATAAAGCTAGTTTCGCATGTAATTTGGGATTCTCGTAACTAAGAATGTGAAAAACGCTTAAAATACACACATTTGGTAAGGTAGTCCTGCTTCTCAATTAAAAGTTTTATCCATGCATTTCAGCATTTTGGTATGTAAGAAACTTCTCTATATACACGAGTTTTTGCGTTTTTTGCCTTGTGGTTTCTGTGAAATTATAAAACACTCATTATACAAGTTTCTCGTAATGTTCTTTTGTTTCCCAATATAGAGTGCTTTCCATCCATTTTCGCATTTTTTGTAGGTAACAAGCTGAAAAACACTCAAAATATATCTTTGTGGTAATGTTATTCTATTTCTTCATATTGGTTGGTTTGCATAATTTTTAGCGTTTTTCTTCGTAATCACTGAAAAGAAATGTTTTTAGTAATATTGTTGAAATTGCTGAAAAAACACTCAAAATACATATTTTTTGTAACTTCTTATATTGGAAACTTCCTTATATACACGAGTATTTTTTGCCTTGTGGTTCTTGTGAACCACAAGTTCTTTTGCTCAAAAATAATAAGACACTCATTATACACGTTTCTCGTAATATCCTTTTGTTTCCCAATACGGAGTGCTTTGCATCCATTTTTCGCGTTTTTTGTAGGTAACAAGCTCAAAAACACTCAAAATGTACCTTTTTGGTAATGTTATTTTATTTCTTCTTATTAGTTGGTTTGCATCCGTTTTAGCGTTTTTCTACGTAAAACACCGAAAAGACACGTTTTCAGTAATTTTGTTTTAGATTCCCATATAGAGTGACTTGCATGTTATTTACCGTTATGGTGCCTAACAAGTTGAAAAACACTCATAACACAGTTTTCTGGCAAAGACGTTTAATTTCCCCATATAGGTGGCTTTGCATACACTTTAGGGTTTGGTACATAACAGTACGAAAAGAAAAGCTAAAATTAACTTTTTTGATAATTGACTGATAATTTCCTGAATTTTGCCCAAATTTTGGCATCTCGGTACCTGTGAAGATGAAAAAGAAAGAAAAAAATATCGTATTTATTTATTTTTTTTTTCTCAATAAAGAGTGTTAATTATGGCTTTTTGCTTTTTGGTAAATAATGATCTTAAAAACACTCGTAATACACGTTTCTAATGCTATTCTCTTTTGTTTTGCATGCGTTTTAGCGTTTTGGTATATAAGGAGCTCAAAACACTTAAAGGCAAGTTCTTGGTAAAAATAGATTTTATTGTTATGTAAAGTGATTCCCCTCCTTTTTAGTGCTTTATTTCCTATCACGCTCAAAAACAGTCAAAAGACACTTTTCTGGTAATGTCATATTTTTTCCCACATAAAGCTGGTTTCGCATGCAATTTGGGATTTTGGTAACTAAGAATGTGAAAAGCACTCAAAATACACGCATTTAGTAAAGTTGTTCTGTTTCTCAATTAAGAGTGTTATTCATGAGTTTCAGCATTTTGGTATCTAGGAAACTTCTCCATATACACGAGTTTTTGCGTTTTTTGCCTTGTGGTTCTTTTGAACTATAAAACATTCATTATACACTTTTCTCGCAATGTCCCTTTGTTTCCCAATATAGATTGCTTTGTATCAATTTTCGCGTGTTTTTGTAACAAACTCAAAAACACTCAAAATATACCTTTATGGTAATGTTTTTCTACTTCTTGATATTGATTGGTTTGCATCCGTTTTAGTGTTTTTCTACGTAAAACACTGAGAAGACACGTTTTCAGTAATTTTGTTTTGGTTTGCCATATAGAGTGAGTTCCATAATATTTATCGTTTTGTTGCCTAACATGCTGAAAAATACTCAAAACACAGATTTCTGGTAAGGTCGTTTAATTTCCTCATATGGGAGGCTTTGCATGCACTTTAGTGTTTGGTACATAACAGTCCGAAAAAAAAGCTAATATCAATTTTTTTTTATAATATTTTCTTATCATAAAATTGCCCTAATTTTTCCCAGAATTTTGGCATCTCGGTACCTATGAAGGTGAATAACAAAAAAAAAAAGAAAGGAAAATCCTTTCATTAATTTTTTTTTTTATTTTATTTTTTTTTCTAAAGAACGAGTGTTATTTGTGGGGTTTAGCTTTTTGGTAGTTAAGGAACTTAAAAACTCTCATAATTCACGTTTCTCGTAATATCCTTACGTTTCCTAAACATAAGGTTCTTTGCATGTATTTAAACGTTTTTAATAGATAACATTATCAAAAACATTCAAAATACATGTTTTTGGTAATGTTATTCTGTTTCTCCATAAAGTTTGTTTTCCATGCGTTTTAGCGGTTTGGTATGTAAGGAGCTCAAAAACACATATTGGCAAAATCTTGATAAAAGTTGGTTTTATTCCCATGTAATGTGATTGCGCTGCTTTTTAGTACTTCATTGCCTAACACGCTCAAAAACAATTAAGACACTTCTGGTAATGTCATTTTTTTCTCTCATAAAGCTAGTTTCGCATGCTATTTTGGGTATTGCTAACTAGGAATATGAAAAACACTCAAAATACAGGCATTTGCTAAGGTTGTTCTGTTTCTCAATTAAGATTGTTATTCATGAGTTTCAGCATTTTGGTATCTAAGAAACTTCTTTATATACACGAGTTTTTGCGTTTTTCTACGTAAAACGCTGAGAAGATACATTTTCAGTAATTTTGTTTTGGATTCCCATATAGAGTGAGTTCCTTATTATTTATCGTTTTGGTGCCTAACATGCTGAAAAACACTCAAAAGACAGATTTCTGGTAAGGTCGTTTAATTTCCTCATATAGGAGGTCTTGTATGCACTTTAGGGTTTGTTACATAACAGTCCGAAAAAAAAGCTAAAATTAACTTTTTAGATAATATTCTTTTGTTCATATAATTTTCCTGAATTTTCCCAGAATTTTGGCATCTCGGTACCTATGAAGATCAATAAAATAAAAAATGTTATTTTTTCTTTTTTTCTTTTTTTTTTCCTTTTTTTTTCTTTTTCGTTATTTGTGGGTTTTAGCTTTTTGGTACTTAAGGAACTTATAAACACTCATAATACACATTCCTCGTAATGTCCTTTCATTCCCAAACATAGGGTTCTTTGCATGTATTTAAGCGTTTTTATTGGTAACAAGGTCAAAAACACTCAAAATACATGTTTTTGATAATGTTATTCTGTTTTTCCATAAAGGGTGTTTTGCATGGGTTTTAGCGTTTTGGTAAGTAAGGAGCTCAAAAAAAAACTTAAAGGCAAATTCTTGGTAAAAGTCGTTTATATTTCCATGTAATGTGATTGCCCTGCTTTTTAGTGCTCTATTGCCTAACACGCTGAAAAAAACTTTTCTAGTAATTTCATTTTTTCTCCCAGTTTCGCATGTAATTTGGGGTTGGACCACTAAGAATGTGAAAAAAAAACACTCAAAATACACTCATTTCCTAAGATTGTTCTATTTCTCAATTAAGAGTGTTATTCATGAGTTTCAGCATTTTGGTATCTAAGAAACTTCTCCATATATACGAGTTTTTGCGTTTTTTGCCTTATGGTTCTTGATAACTATTAAAACATTCATTATACAATTTTCTTGTAATATCCTTTTGTTTCCCAGTATAGACTACTTTGCATTCATTTTTGCTTTTTTTTGTAGGTAACAAGCTGAAAAACACTAAATTTTTTTCTAATGTTATTCTATTTCTTCATATTGGTTGGTTTGGATCCGTTTTAGCGTTCTACGCTAAAACTGAAAAGACACGTTTTCAGTAATATTGTTGAAATTGCTGAAAACACCCAAAGACACGGTTCTTGTAAATTCGTGTAATTTCCCCATATAGGTGGCTTTGCATGCACTTCTAGATTTCGTACATAACTCCAGAAAAAGCTAAAATTATTTTGTTTTTGTTTTATTTTCACATAATTTCCCTGAATTTTCTCGGAATTTTGGCATCTCGGTACCTATGAAGATGAATAACAAAAAAAAACTTTTTTTTTCAATTATTTTTTTTCTCTATAAAGAGTGTTATTTGTGGGTTTTAGATTTTTGGTACTTAAGGAACTTAAAAATACTCATAATACACGATTTTCGGAATGTCCTTTCGTTTCACAAACAAATGGTTCTTTGCATATTTTTAAGCGATTTTATAGGTAACATAATCAAAAACACTCAAAATACATGTTTTTGGTAATGTTATTCTGTTTCTCCTTAAAGGTTGTTTTGCATGCGTTTAGCGTTTTGGTATGTAAGGAGTTAAAAAAAACATTTAAAGGCAAGTTCTTCGTAAAATTTGGTTTTATTCCAATGTTTTGTGATAGTTCTGCTTTTTAGTGTTTTGTTGCATATAACGCTCAAACACACTCAAAAGACACTTTTCTGGTAATGTCATTTATTTCCCAAATAAAGCTAGTTTCGCATGTAATTTGGGATTTTCGTAACTAAGAATGTGAAAAACACTCCAAATACACACATTTGGTAATGTAATTCTGTTTTTCAATTAAAATTGTTATTCATGAGTTTTAGCGTTTTGCTATGTAAGAAACTTCTATATATACACGAGTTTTTGCGTTTTTTGCCTTCTGGTTCTTGTGAAACTATAAAACACTCATTATACACGTTTCTCGTAATGTCCTTTTTCTTCCTAATATAGTGCTTTCCATCCATTTGCGCGTTTTTTGTAGGTAAAAAGCTTAAAAACACTTTTTGGTAATGTTATTCTATTTCTTCATATTTGTTGGTTTGCATCCGTTTTACCGTTTTTTCTACGTAAAACACTGAAAAGACACGTTTTCAGTAATTTTGTTTTGGATTTACATATTGACTGACTTCCATATTATTTATCGTTTGGGTGCCTAACATGCTGAAAAACACTGAAAAGACAGGTTTCTGGTAAAGTCGTTTAACTTCCTTATATAGGTTGCATGCACTTTAGAGTTTGGTACATACAAATCCGAAAAAGAGCTATAATTAACTTTTTTTGATAATTTTCTTTTTTACCACATAAATTCCCTGAATTTTGGCAGAATTTTGGCATTTTGGTACCTATGAATATCAATATAAAAAGAAAGCTATTTTTATTTATTGATTTATTTTTTTCTTTATAAAGAGTGTTATTTGTGGGTTTTAACGTTATGGTACTTAAGGAACTTAAAAACGGTCCTAATACACCTTTCTCGTAATGTCCTTTCGTTTCCCAAACATAGGGTTCTTTGCATGTATTTAAGCGTTTTTATAGGTAACATGATCAAAAACACTTAAAACACATGTTTTTTGTAATGTTTTTCTGCATCTCCATCATGGAGTTTTTTGCATGCGTTTTAGCGTTTTGGTTTGTAAGGAAGTCAAAGACACTTCAAGGCAAGTTCTTGGTAAAAGTTGGTTTTATTCCCATGTAATGTGATTGCCCTGTTTTTTTTTTTTTTTTTTGTGATTTATTGCCTAACACGCTCAAAAACACTCAAAAGACACTTCTGGTAATGTCATTTTTTTTCCAACATAGTTTCGCGTGCTATTTGGGGTTTTGCTAAGAATGTGAAAAAAAAATACTCAAAATACACGCATTTGGTAAGGTTGTTCTGTTTTTCAATTAATATTGTTTTTCAAGAGTTTCAGCATTTTGGTATCTAAGAAACTTCCTAATATACACGAGTTTTTGCGTTTTTTGCCTTGTGGTTCTTGTGAATCATAAGTTCTTTTGCTAAAAAATAATAAGACACTCATTCTACACGTTTCTCGTAATGTCCTTTTGTTTCCCAATAGGGAGTGCTTTGCATCCATTTTCGCGTTTTTTCTAGGTAACAAGCTCAAAAGCACTCAAAATGCACCTTTTTGGTAATATTTTTTTATTTCTTCTTATTGGTTGGTTTGCATCCGTTTTAGCATTTTTCTACGTAAAACACCGAAAAGACACGTTTTCAGTAATTTTGTTTTAGATTCCAATATAGAGTGACTTGCATGTTATTTACCGTTATGGTGCCTAGCAAGCTGAAAAACACTCATAAGACAGTTTTCTGGCAAAGACGTTTAATTTCCCCATATAGGTGGCTTTGCATGCACTTTAGGGTTTGGTACATAACAGTACGTAAAAAAAGCTAAAATTTATTTTTTTGATAATTGACTCATAATTTCCTGAATTTTGCCCAAATTTTGGCATCTCGGTACCTGTGAAGATGGCTTTTAGCTTTTTGGTAAATAATGATCTTAAAAACACTCATAATACACGTTTCTCGCAATTTCCTTTCATTTCCAAAAAATAGGGTTCGTTGCGTTTTTATTGGTAACATGATCAAAAACACTCAAAATATATGTTTTTGGTAATGCTATTCTCTTTTTCCATAAAGTGTGTTTTGCATGCTTTTTAGCGTTTTGGTATACAAGGAGCTCAAAACACTTAGAGACAAGTTCTTGGTAAAAATTGATTTTATTGCCATGTAAAGTGATTTCCCTGCTTTTTAATGCTTTATTGCCTGTCACGCTCAAAAACACTCAAAAGACACTTCTCTGGTAATGTCATTTTTTTCCCTGGTTTCGCATGCAATTTGGGATTTTGGTAACTAAGAATGTGAAAAGCACTTAAAATACACGCATTTAGTAAAGTTCTTCTGTTTCTCAATTAAGAGTGTTATTCGGGAGTTTCAGCATTTTGGTATCTAGGAAATTTCTCCATATACACGAGTTTTTGCGTTTTTTGCCTTGTGGTTCTTTTAAACTATAAAACATTCATTATACACTTTTCTCGCAATGTCCCTTTGTTTTCCAATATAGAGTGCTTTCTATCAATTTTCGCATTTTTTTTTTTTTGTAGGTAACAACCTGTAAAACACTCAAAATATACCTTTTTGGTAATGTTTTTCTACTTCTTGGTATTGCTAGGTTTCCATCCGTTTTAGCGTTTTTCTACGTAAAACACTGAGAAGACACGTTTTCAGTAATTTTCTTTTGGTTTGCCATATAGAGTGAATTCCGTATTATTTATCGTTTTGGTGCCTAACATGATGAAAAACATTCAAAACACAGATTTCTGGTAAGGTCCTTTAATGTCCTCATATGGGAGGCTTTGCATGCACTTTAGTGTTTGGTACATAACAGTCCGAAAAAAAAAGCTAATATGAATTTTTTTTTATAATATTTTCTTATCATAAAATTGCCCTAATTTTTCCCAGAATTTTGGCATCTCGGTACCTATGAAGGTGAATAACAAAAAAAAAAGAAAGGAAAATCCTTTCATTAATTTTTTTTTATTTATTTATTTTTTTCTAAAGAACGAGTGTTATTTGTGGGTTTTAGCTTTTTGGTAGTTAAGGCACTTAAAAACACTCATAATACACGTTTCTCGTAATGTCCTTACGTTTCCCAAACCTAAGGTTCTTTGCATGTATTTAAGTGTTCTTATACTCGTAGATAACATTATCAAAAACACTCAAAATACATCTTTTTGGTAATGTTATTC